>NW_008751697.1:427782-483621 GCF_000715545.1 Opisthorchis viverrini | reverse complement strand
TGACAGGACAGTCGTAGGCTAAGCCAAGTAAATCCTGTGATATTAGCGCAATCTTTGCAGACATGTTTGAAGTATGATCGCCTCATTTTGCATGATAACTTAAAGAAAACTAGTGGGGTCCATTATGAGTACATCTTGCAGTTGGCTGTGAAGCCGACATTGCAACCTCTGCCCGAAATAGGGAATAAAGGAAGGAAGTAAAAGATACACTGTCCTGAACAGGATATTTGTGAGCCAACAAACCATGCCTGGGATTACGAGATCACTAACTGACAGTGAGCTAAATCTCATAAACATAATACTCACCCTCACCTGAAATGTGTGAAATGTGTGGGCAGCTCATTGGTCTAAACGAACCCTAGATGAACCGAAGAAGCAAAGCGTTTGCTGGTCTGCTACAATGAAATCAGGGTTTAATTCTTCTGCTGCGACGAATACATAAAATACAACTTGCACAATTTATGCAATTTCTAAGTCGAAAACTCATGGAATGACTGAATAAAGTGATGCTTAAGAACCATGGGCTCTTTAAGTGGTTTTTCAAAAGTGTCCTATACCTTATCCATCCGTCAAACAGAGGTGCAAGAGAAACCTGTAATAGACAACAGCAAACAAGTATACTGAGCGCATACTGGGTATGATAAATTCTTTGAAAATGAATGCAAGTTGAGTGACGTAATAAACACCTACCAAAACATCTGTGGTGTTTGTAGTTAAACAGTCAACTAACGGAGATGAGCGGCAAAATGAGACAACCGACTCTTGTTTGTTTGTAGGTGGTTGAAAACTTGTCCAATTCACGTTCACATTACTATCGTATAAACTATCCTCCTGCTGTCCCGTCGCAATCACCCTGGTAAGTCTACCTCAGAGCTGGGATAATCAAACTCGAGTTTGCTCTCAACAGAGCTCATCTGCAATGCATATGCTTGGTAGTGCCGGAATTTGGACTCCGGCCGTCTGACAGACAAGGTGAGTGTGCACCACTAGTCCACCCGGCTCTGTAAGGGATATGCAACGCTAATGAGCTCTAAGAACAGCAAAACTCGAGTCCAGTTATTCCGTATTTTAATGCTGATCGCGAAATACAGAAATAGGACAGTTCAAACGAGGGTGAAATGAACGTATGACCTCTGGTTTATGTTACCTTCCGTCCGAAAGTGGCACGGAACTTCAGATTTTTATCGAGTCGTCACGCAGCTAGCCATATTCTCCGGCCATTATGCAAAAAACTGTACTGGCCGGTTGTTGAGTTATCGCTCGCGTAAATTGTACGTTGGAACAACAGAAATAGATGTGATATAATTTGTTCGAAAAGCTTTATCCAATCAATATTCACTTAGTCACTTGGCCTGACGAAGCTTTTGTGTCAAAAGCGAAACGTGCCCAGCAATAATCTACCGATTGTCACCAAACATTTTCGAAAACGAATATTCAGTATACTTCTCATTGGTGCACCACGTTCTCCCAGTGAGGAGAATCACTTCCATAGGGATACTAGTTTTGATGTTACTCGGAGCCTACTGAGATGGAAGACGAACTTATTGTAAGTAAACTGCGGTATGACCTCAAGGTGAGCAAGGACCAGGGTAAAGAAATATGCATGGAATGATACGCCGTTAGTTTACACAGAGGTATTTCTGGCCGATTGGTTTTGAAAAAGCAAGAGTTATCCAATATGTCTTGCAGTTTTGTGCCCAGTGAGCAGACAGTTGATTGCAGTAAGTCAAATGAAAGACCTTCAAGAAAATACAACTTTCGGAAGATGGGCCACAAGAGTATGCCAAGCGTGGTTTTATTTCGCATCACCAAGGCAGAGTACGGGGGTTCAAAGCTGCTATAATGAACAGAGACTACAATTTTTCAAGCTAAGTTAGAGCAGCACAGGTGAAAATGCAGCTTCTTGAAATCTTTCATAAGACCGTTGGTTATATCAAAAGCCGTTGACATTTGCGGAAGAAAACACCCGCAAATCCAACGCCATTCGTCATCTTTCTAACAAAATTTTGCACGTAACAAAATGCTCGACAATAAGGATTAAAACGTGACTGACTGACTTGTGACATGGGTTTCCTGTTCCCGTGAATATTCAGCAAATTGAGGATAAGCGTTGCAAATCCTGGTGCAAGACAGTTGTAGGCAAGCAAACCGAGCTTCAGTTCTTCCATGCAGACTACCATATCATTCACCAAATATGTCCACCTTGGATAATTGTTGAGGAGGCACTGGAATACGAAGACATGAATTTTTAATTAACTGGGACACTCCTGAGTTTAATATTCCTTATTCATATACCTCCCTATCATGGCATAATAAGCTTTCATTGAGTGATCAGTAGACACAAACAAAAATTCATCAATGTGTCAAAATGTATTCAAAAGTTTTAAAGACACAAGATGCCCTCCTTTTGTTATCAGTAGATAAGAAAGTACAATTTGGTGCTTGAAGCCTTTTTGGTAATACTATATTTGCCTCATGGTGATCAGCGCAGGACTACAAACAAAGGAATAAGTTCAAGCACTTCTTTGCATCCACAAATTATTGAAACATGATGGCTAAAATACGTCAAAATCACTTTGATATTGCTTAAAGTTGTCGGTTTCGACGGGTGATTGGTTGATAATGTCTATAGATAGGGGGTAAATTTTCATGTTAGGAAAAAATAGTTTTAAGCAGAAATGACACGTGGGACCTCTATAGCACTCCAGAAGGCTATTGTTGAAATAGTTGCTAAAAGTTCTTGAATCCAACGTTCGCATTCCACTTTGAATTTCTGGTGGATTCATGAGCCATCGGAGCCAGCATGATCGTACTCTGTCATCAGAATATTCATGACTCGGTCGCTTATGGCTGTTGAGCGCAGCATTTTGGAACAATGGTCGATTGTTTATTGCACCAAACTGACCAGAAAAATGCATTTATCAAGGTGATGCTCGAAATGTAAGCCAACATCTTCATTCACGAAAGCCGCTTTCATGCTGATCACTAGATGGCGGATGAAGAGGGCGGGGGAAGGATCGAAGCTGTACTACACCTGTTTGGATTTTAAAATAACCTGAAGTTTCACAGTTCGTTTCCATCTCCAATTTAATTCCATCATGTGGAATTTGAATGAACTTGATGAATTTCGTAGCTCCTGTTTGTAGAGAGGTCTATCTTAAGAGCCTCCTGGTTGACAATTTCACGGGCCCTGATGAAGAAAACATTGAGCAGCCATAGGCTGTCGCACAGCAATAGTCAGATCAACGACATTGCCGCCGGCACGAAAACCATACTATACTTCAAACAGGTTCTGCAATCAACCGCTTCCTTGGCGCAGGTGCAGAGGGGTGACCTGTACAGTTCGGTGCGCGGACGCTTCTGTAATTGTCGCGTCAAAAACTTGACTTGTTTGCCTTTACAGCGTAGCAAAGTTAAAGTATCTTTCAGTCCTTTGGGAATACCCTCTTCCTGCCAAATGATTTGTCTTGATTAAAGGAGTGCGTTCTTTGATACTAAGTCACGATACTCAAGAATGAGTTCCCCAGTTACCTTTCTACTTCAAAGTTGCATATTGGGCCGTTCTATCTCTTCAGTAGTCAGAACAAGGTCCGGGAATCCTTTAATTAATTTTTTGAAGCAATCAGCCCACTGTAGGCCAGTTACCGGTTGTCGGCTAGTTCAGAAGTATGTTGAGGCGCCGGAGACTTATATTCACCATTTATGTAGGTGACGTCTGTTTTGGCTTGGCATTAGCATCCTGGAGAGTTTTAGTAGGCGTGAATTTTGGCCCGTAGATAGCATCCAGGAAATGGCAAATATTGTTTTCCCTTTATTAAGCAACAGAGTCTTTTATCTACTTTGATTTTACCAAAATTTCTCCTTGATGCTATCTAGTTTATAAAGTATTCCTTTTCAAGCACGTTTGAGTTTTCTCCTCGTTTCTCAGGGGATTGAGAGTTGCTACAAGCACTTTGTAACTTATGATCACTAGTTGTTTTACATGATTATTCCTGTCGTCAGGGTGTTACCGTTTATTGTGTCTTGGGTGAAATTGCCCGATTTGTTAAACCTATTTCTTCAGTACTTGTTGCTGCAGGCTGTCACGTTTCTGTCGGATCGACTGAATTACTGAAGCCTACCAGTGGAAGGATCAGCTGATATTGGCATATCAATCAGCATTTTGAACCATTCAGGTGTCTTACGTTAAACACTATTAGTCCACTGCTGTTTGGTCTACAAACAAGCTGGTGATATGTTTCGCAGTCGGCCCGTTGCAGTACTGGTGTGACGCATACCTTTTCACAGGCCTCACTAACGAACGTTAAGGTGATCGAGTAAATAATAATGATCGCTGTTTGGGTGTACCCATTCGGCGAGGTGTTGCCCTTTGAGGTAAAATATGGTTTCAACAGCGGTGACGAGCGGATGGCGCATCGTTCGAGAAGTATGCAACCTTAGAGGTATACAGTTCCTAAACTTCAGGTTTTGAAAACTCCTGGTCCCTTTAGCTCGACCGACACCTGCACTGAAGGCCCCAGCAACACCCTACATGTAGACGGCATCGCACCTTCAAACTGCTTCTTGTTAGTGTTCTCCTCGTCGAAAAAGCGGACAATGATGTGCATCCAATAAGCCGTAAACACAAATGTTTGAGATTAGGTTCACCCTTCAGCTGCTCTAATAATACGACAATGAGGTCATCGTACACACAACCCAATAATATCATCACCCCAGCCAATATAACGTTGGTAGGGCCGTCCAAGTCGGGTAGTAGTACAAGGCCACCACCGGATTCCTGATGCAAAATAGATAGAAAATCGCATTGAGAGCCTCTAGAATGACCTGTCCTCTTCTCCGTGGGAATAGCACATCATGATATCAGCTCATACCAGAAGTACCTGGAGGATAATGTTGAAGCACCTGCTCTGTGTGGGGCCCGTGTGTGCTTATGTGTATCACCTATTTCGCCCCAGAATTAAAAGGGTATGCAACCATATGATCTACATTGTGTAGAATGGGGCGTCTGATGGTAATAAATCCAAAGGCAAGTGGCTAAAAAGCAAGAATTTATTCGAAAACCCGAACCAGCCGCATTAGGCTTCCATGGGCTTGGAGCTGTTGCTAACTTAGATACCATTGAAGGCTGCCTACAAAACATCGCAACCGATACATCCAGCAACAAAGAGTAGGATCCAGACTGCTGTAACTAAGATTATCTCACTTTGTCAATATGTCCGTACTCTTCAGTGAAATTTCTGTTCATCAATGATCGGTTCTCTCCCATAGGCCAGGCAACACAGCGATCTTAATCACGGGTTTACGTTCGACGAAGCCGGATTCGATTCTCTATGTTTTTTGTGGGCCTGATGTGCGTGTCCCCCAAACTCTTGTTCACTGAACCCTCGCCCTTTCATCAATGAAAGATGAGTGTGGGTCGCATTGTGCGTCGAACGAAAAAGTTGTTTTATGAAGCTAGGAGAGATAACTACCTGCAGAGGGATACTGTGGCATCTTGAAACATCGCATGAAGGACGCGAAGAGATCGGACCTTGTTTTGGTGCGACGGTTTGCGTACCTCAGTAATCCACTGAACTTTACTGGGGACTGTTCGCGCAACATCCACAGATTCTCTTCTGCCAGGTTGGTAAGTGGATCGAGATCTGGCAAATAATCTTTTTACCTTCCAGGTTGGTAGTTGGAACAAGTGTGGCAATCGGCTTCCTATCATTTGAGGGAATCGAGTAGTGTAAAGCCAAACAGATCAGCTTTCTTAGCCAGACAATTTGGCTGAAGAACTTAATTGTCCCCCTGTCCAGGTGTTGGTGCCCTGACAGTATCTCAGGCCAAATTTTACCAAGTATTTTTACGGATGATGAATGATGCTACAACCAAGCTCCGAGCAACAGTTATGCCGGACATGCAGCTAAACAACAAAAGCTCCCATCGTCAAGCAAAACTGATTAGAGTTTGAATACTTAACTAAACACGCTTTAAAATTTATTACCGTTTCAGAAACAAGGTTGTTTTATCAATAACCACCATGAAGTTCTGACAACAGATCAATGCGTTGCTGCTACCGAGGTGTGGCTTAAGAGTGCTACCAAAATGGCCTAAATTCATGGAAGCTTGGTTTTTCTACAATGACTAACAGTTGCCCCATATGTAGTTACCTTATTTTTGAAGTTGTGTAGTTGCACTACAACTCGGAGCGTCTTCTTCCGTGCCTTTAAAGCAATCGCTTGCATAATGTTGGCACCGTCCTCCGCATCACGATGTTTCGCATTAGGAGTGGCCAGAACAATCGCGGCTCGAGCGTCCCGCATTTTCGTTCGTTGCAAATCCTGGGGGTTGTTTGGGGTTCCGACAAAATAGCGAACCCATGCATGAAAGGGACTGAGGAGGCTTTCAGCNGTAGTAATATGGAACAAAAAGATAAGCGATAAAATTATTCCTCAAACCGAACATACATCTTTCTACGAATTTCACAAAGCAGATGTCTGGAGCGAAAGAGAAAAATTCTAGGAAAAACTCTAAGGCCTTTGAGGTATTAAGTTGCGCAGCTAATTTGCACTGGCTGAGGAGAGGTGCGGTTCATTCGTTTTTCAATGTTAGTCAAAAATACTGACACCTACTTACGGTCTGAGAATGACGATATTCATCCGCTCACGACCTTTCGTCCCACCACCCGAAAGGAATCCGTTGATGAATGTCTGCAGGCTTCTGTTATCAAAGTTCCCGCAAACAAGAACATGCCTGTGAAAGATAAATTAATAGTCATTTAGACGAAACCGGGATAGTCGATTGTCTTTCAAGGAACATTTGTTTAAGACTATCTATCTTATCAGAGAAGGAAGCTAAATTTTTTCCTGCCTGCGGGAAAACATTTTAGTACCGTTGTTGCATTGAACATTTTGGTATACCGAACAAAGAAGCCGAATTCCACCTGCAACCACCAGCGTTTCCAGAGGATTTCAACGGCAGCAGAACCTACTGTTTCTTTCAGCAGTTTTCTGTGGAACAAGAATTATATGTCATACAATGCTGCAGAACAACCAGGTATCCGATGGTCTATAGCTATGGATTGAACCCTCAGTAGACCAGATCAAGTTTACCCTTGATGAAACCCTGGAAGTAAGGTCACAAGAAAAGCAAAACAGGAAAAATACATATAACTTAGTAAAAAGCAAGTTAGGTGGGGAAAGATATGAAGCGATTGTTACTGAAGAGTGTTTGCTGGAAGTAGAGTCAGACCCAAATAGTCGGGCATGATGTTCGCAAGTAATCAGAAGCCAAAACTTCACCGCTATGGGGGGACCACCAGTTAAAGGGTACCTGTTGTAACTGTTGGTCACGCCAATGACAGAAGTCTGGTATATTGGCCACTTAGTTCTCCCACTAACTTAGGTTTAAGCAAGTGTCTCTAGGCGTTTGCACGTCAACTTTTAGTTAAATGAACCCATCACCCCAGAATTTTGAGTTCCTTGTTGGTGCTTTTGCTTAACCTTCTCTCCTGTAACGGAAAGTTTTGCAGTTATTTGAATCGGATTTAGGAGATAGTCAAAACAATTTGTAAGCCGTTGATGAATACGCTATTAAATTTCGGTATCTCTCAACCTATGGCTCCATGCTTGTACGAAACAGACAAAGTGAAAACCGATATGCGTTTTACAAAGTTTCACACGCAGCTAGAGAATTTTCACTGAACCTTTCGGGGTAAAGTGCGTGGTTAACCTTCTTGTTCTTTAGATGACGCTGGCTAAAGGCGTAAAGTCAGCTGTGAATAATTGTTTACATTTTGGCTATCAGCCACCTTTGGAATGGGTGTACGGTTGTGAATCTCGTTTAGGTGATTCCTTTTGATTTTAGCATCGGCCTTAATAATGTGCTGATAGCACCCAAGTAGTAGCCGATACACAGTTTATCAAGGTTATTCAGCGTAGCGCAATGGTGGAAGCGGCTGGTTAGATACACCTCATCCGCGAAATATAGCAATGTTTCATCCTCACCGGAAAAGGGTTTAAGCTAAACGTGCCCATATGTGTTAGAATTGAAGCCTTCAGAATTTGGTGAACGCCAACGATATGGGGGCATCGCGATTCATCATCCTCCCTACATTCAGTGCGGAACTCACCTCGTCGTTCAACTGGGATAGATTAAACAAGTGTGATAGTCTGCGCACAAACCCAATTATGAGCTGTGTTTAAGTCAAAAGACGACATTCCAAGTACAAAGCTTTAAGATAGCGAAGAGAAATGAGCTGTTGCACGACACACCGGGTGTATTTCGTTGTAAACCTTCGGAATATATATTATAGAACAACGAGTGATAGAGAAACGAAAGAGAACTGCAAAGTTCGCCACTGGGATACGGAAAGCAAGCCAATCGCCAGAGGGCTGACAGCAATTTGATAGGTTTCTCCTGTCTACACAGTTCCGGTCTTCATCTTCCTATAGCAGTAATCTCAGCAAACTGTAGCACTTAAGATTTCGTGGCTCTGCACACAATATGGATCCTACCCGCCCACTGAACTCTATTCCCATTTTCGAGTAACTGACGGATTACTGATGAAGTCGGTCTTGATTATGCACTTGTGTGGAGTTTCGAATGTGTATCCGGACTAGATGGGACGGACTAATTTTGTACGCTACCCGGTCGCGGCATGTTCTGCCTCTCTAAGTGGAATTAACCTCTCAGATCTGCGAACGTAGGTGGCCAAGTCCCCACATGTAAGTGTAACTGAGATTGGAAATAGTGTGCTAATGTAGCGGATATTGGATTGCATGAGTCAGCATTTAGTCACAGTTGTAGATCACTTAATGTTTGCCAACTCAGTTGTTTTGTTTAACAGTCGTGGTTAAATGCTGCAAATGGTTTTGCCTGTTAATGGAGAATTTCTGGATTGGGTCAGTAGCTTTGATATCGGTCTGATTACAAAACCCCAGACAGTCCTCATCAGATGAAATCACACCTAGGGAGGACAGTTTTCCTAAGTAGATGTGGCACATTATCCGGACCCTGGTTTGTCTGTTAGGCAAACTAAGCATCAGGGGTTCCGCAGCCGGTAACTGTCAGGCCTTAGCGTGAAATCTTTGAATTTCTGGCTGTCTTGATCAACCCTTTTGATCAATTAAGTTTTTGTGCACCAAAATATTGGACTTAGTCTTTTGACCTTCTTTATTTATTGCCCTTGTTGGCATCCCTAACCGGACTTTAGTCGCAGTCTGACATGCAATCCTATATCATAACACCCAGAAGTGTCCACCACTTTTGTATACAACTCAAGCTCATCTTTGGTTTTGGGTATACTTTACGAATCCATACATTTTATCAAGCTTGGAGGCTCTTTCGGTCAACTGTTCCAGCAGGTCAACCTTATGTGTTTTTTCTACGCGAGTAACTCACTTGTTACGAGGATTCGTTCACGTGTGAACCAGAAGTTATTTGACCTCATCTCGGCGCACAATGTCACCACTGTTCCACACAGAGAGGAGACATTCGACACAATCCACGCTTATCGGACACTTAATTCTAAACTGCCATATGGTCCATCTGAAGCATGGCATGCTCAACTAACTTGAGGCTTGGATGTATAGATACGCTACTATTGTCTTGAAGAAATTCTGTTGTGTCTGTCTTTGCCTCTATTTAGTGTATTCTTAGAGATGCCAAAAAGCGGAGTTCTTGATAAGGAACAAATAGTGCTGTCCAGAACAAATCAACAGAAAGGCCTGTTGAGCCAAACAGTCACAGATTCACCGGAGTCTCTCAGTGTTAGCAAGTTAGAAACGGTTAAATCTACTTGCTGAGCAATCCAGGTGATTCTCCAAGGACCTTGATACCAGGTGGCAATAAACTTCGGTCACGTGCAGCCCGTAAGCTAACTTTCACATGATACACAAAACTTGAATATTGAGTGATTGATCAGCCAGCGTGATCAGGTCTACGCCTCAGATTTTTCCACCGTGCTTCTCTGTCCCGTAGCTCAAGACGTGACGTTGGCAGGGCAGCAGCAGGACATCGGTGACTGTAGTTACGGAGCACATATTCGTCCATATAACAAGTGATCTATTAGCTGGTCCTGCTATTCAGTCCCTGAAGAATGGGGCGTCCTGTCGGTAGGATGAAAGCCATTACCAAAATGATGGTACATTAACTCGAAAGCGATGGAGAATTCTCGGTATATTTCTTCAGTTTCCATTAAATTCAACTGCCTTTGAATGGACTCAGAAAGCTGTAATTATAATCACGATTATGCTACATGAAAATGCTGGTAAAACCAGCAAGTGAGGTGGGGTAGGAAGTCACAATCAGTTTCGCTACTCTCCCTATATTCAATTTAGTGTCTACCTCAACAGTCCGATATTTATTTGGCTCTTGATGAGGAACTGCCGCATGCGTTTTTCACATGCGTTTGCTCTCGTTGTTTGGGAAAGTTGTCCAAAGAAGCTGAACTCACACAAGTAACGATTGTCGCTGTGCGCCGCGACTAACTTTATATAAATATCATGGGATAATTAGCAAATACACATATATTTGTGTGCCCTACCAGCCGTACTTTTAAATTTTTCTGTCAAATTCCTCTCATTTATATGAGTATGGTGTCCATAAATGTTTCATGAATTTACTTCCTCGTATATCTTCACAGAATATTGCACACTGTTCCTAGTTCCTGACTGTGGTCAGATGTTGATTTTTCTCCAGATATTTTACTCACACTTGGAAGTACAGAATTGAACTTTTGTTCATTTTAGATCAGAGTCTAAACACTTGTGTGGAAAATCTGAATACACGCGAACATCGTGAGTCTCACTGCAACGAGGACCAATGATAACGAACGTGTGCTTTCATACATCGTTGGCATCCGGTTTCCCACTAAACGGAAACTAAACGGAATAAGCTTTTTGATGTTCACCTATATGGAACCGTTGTGAAATAAACAAATCAAGTGGTGGAAGTCATTCTTATGCACTCCAAACGACTGTAAAAGTCTGCGTTTTTCATTGACTTCAAATTACTTCACTTTTTGTCGTGTTCTCAGCAGGCACTATAATCATGAAGAGCATCAAATGACTGGCGCCAGAGATACTCACTTATTACCTTACTGATCTCAGTGATGCCTGTTTCTAAATGTGGGGAATGTTTGTGAAATTGAATACCATGAGAAACAGAGCAGAGAAAAAGTAGACTGTTTTGTATTTTCCTTTTGAAATGTAAATATTACACCCCATGTGTGCAATGTCTTTTTGTGTTACTTTAAGCAGTTGATAGTGCCACTTATATCTGAGGGACAAATCCCATGGAGAATCGGAAGATTTTCAATTCTTGCGAGGGGTTTGCTTTCCGGAGGGACCACTGTATCTACATCAAAACTGGACTATGTTACACGTAATAAACAAGGTAAGGGAAAAAGGAATAAGTTTAGTCTCTGGTGTCACAGCTGCTCATCTTGAATATTGTGGACAATCTCCTTTAGGCTAAGGGGAAAATAAAGCACATGTTTACCAGTTAGGATCAAGTAACCAAAATTTATGGGGCTGCATGGCTTCACTGCAAATTGTGCGCTTTTTACAAGGACGTCGGCGAAGCTGAAAATCACATTGGTTTGCATGGAGGTACCATTCGAGGATCTCAGATCTTTACAATTTTAGGAGTCGTGAAACTAACTGAACACCATACATCCAGGTACCGGCTGCCATTGGAATTACGTAGGCATTACCTCCCCTTGCTATTGGTGTGCCTGTGTTTGTGGTTGCAGACATGATGATAGCAACACATGTCTTTAGAAGGATGGTATATCACGTGCATGCATCGACGTAGTGTGGATTCAAACAGCCTAACATTAATCGCTCCAACTGTCGTCATAGCAGGACGCTATATTACTCGAATTTATCTACAATGAGGTTTGTAACATCCCGTACGTTATTTCATGGTTTGTAGTTTGCTCAGCGTCAGCTGAATGCTTCACTGAGGGACTTTGTCCATGCCTGTTCCATATTAGCGTGGGTTGCATTCCAGCATACACTGACCGATCTACCTGGTCTTACATCACGAAGGAAACGGACTAATCGGTGTCTTTTGCATGTGGACAACGGCATCAGTTACCACGCCTATTACATCTACAATCATTCATATTGTTGCAAAGACCGGCAACGTATGTGTGTTATCCCATGAGTAATCTGAACCCAGACGTCTAGTGATCAATGATTAATCCATTCAACTTGCATTTGGTTAGCCGATTGGTATTCAGTTTACCTCTCAGTCATCAAAATTTTAAGGATTTGAGAAGCCCTCCAAAAATTATTCGTTTCCTAATATCAAATCGGAATTCTCATCAAAAGGTTCACTGATCACCGAATGACTGGCGAACTGCAGGTTTTGTCATATGTGTGAGGAGACATTTTTGCATATTACAGTTATCCTAGCGTTTCTGTCAATCAACTTTGAACCCATACACACTTGAAAGCGCACTCATAAATTAAATTTGTAGCTCATTAGCTTTATAGTCACGCAACAGAATGTGTTTTTCGGAATCAGATTGCATTCTTTTAGAAGGCTGTAGTTGAAGCTTAGTGACAAGGCAAACGAAGGTAAGTGGCTCAATCTTTGTTCCTGTTGTTAAAAATATCATCAAACAAGTTCCATGATAAACAGTAACATAGGTGTTTTTATTTGCCCTCAAAGTTGGCCGCCATCCATAATTTGCGATCAAATTTAACCCATCATTCGCGGTACTTTGGCGACTGCTCCATAGTTTTGGAAAACCGTTTTTATTGAGAAGTGATAAGACGAAGCAACAAACACATCCTCAATATCACGCATTCTCGTAATCACATCGACGGTAACCGTGCAAAAATTTGACACAGCTTATCGTGACCACATATGGACGAAACTCACCTCTCTCCATGTATTGATTCATATTTTGCAGTTAAATCACTGGTGTTCGTGTTGAAATTACGAAAGAGCTCCGGGATAAAACTGGCCGATACACCCTGTAAAATAAAACCAAATTTGACAGTCATAAGCACGAAATATTTCATTTGCGAAATTCATATACGGCAAAACCTTAGTGGTTCACGTTAAGATTGCTCGTGTATGTCAATCAAGGGCGGAAGAAAATCCTCTCTGAATTTGAGTTTTTTATTAAGTAGAGAAGAAACAACTAAGATATAGAAATTTACCGTTCCCCACGAGTTCCCTTTACAAGCCTATTTCTCCGTACAATTGGAAGTCTTCCATGAGTCCCCAGTAGTGAGGAACCAAAAGATATTGCTGTTTTAAAAAAACGATATTTCTCCTGAAGTCTTTGGGATCATCGCATCTTCACTCACACTAGAAATTGACTGCATTTCGTGCCCAATAATCACGACTTTGCTTCAGATCTGAAAAACCTGAAATATCCTCCAACCGCCATCTCCACCACAAAGCAGACCCAAATCTCTTGGATGAATACAGCCCATCAAATCGCCGGAAATTTTTCATCGACCCACTTGCGATTTCGCGCATCATGTAAGCGCAGTCCTCCAGTTTTCACCAAACGTCCATAGGCTCTCAAAAGTTTTCAGCACCCCTAGTCTTGTTTTTTCATGCTTTCGTATGTACAATCGATGCAGTGGAAGACTTAGGAATTCATAATCTGTTTTCCACAATTTGTCCAATTCCAGTTCCCACTTCCTATATATAACGCTACAACTACAACTACCGTTAATGTTTCTATTATTTGTGAGAGATAAAGACCGGAAAATATTGAAAGATGATGCTTCATTTCGTTATGCGTGTATGCGGGGAACGGAATAGATGCCCAGACCAAAGTAACTATCAGTGAGGAAAAGGGCATGCGAAAAAACCTGAAAACAGGTTGTCAGGAAAAAATGCTTATTCCCCCGTACTAATTCTACATTCATCTAGACTGAATTCGCGTACTTGAATGGATAGCCAAAAATAATGGATAACGACAACCTCAGCAAGGTTCACTTTTGCGTGACGCATGACCGTCTGTCGTTCTTTCGACGAACACCAGGCAAATGGCATTGTAGGATTTTCACACTTTGGCGAAGTTTGGTCAAGGGGAAAATATTACCACATCTAAATGGTAGACACAGTTAAACTCACCTTCTTAGGACAAGTAAAACTAATAAGCACACTTTTCATGATGAAACCTACTCACCAGAATGTTAAAAACTGATCGAGTAATTTCCCCTATGAAAATATACTACACTGTCTAGAACATCACACCAACTTAAACATAAGGCACCTTTTGTACGACACATTCATTTGAACCATAGCATAAACGAGAGATTCAGTTGAGTCTCCGATGTTGAAACCAAATTGAGTTGCCAATAATTCTATTTGTAAAAATCACACTTTTTTTTCTTAATGAGGAAATCCCAAACTGGTAACCATTCGCTTCTTGTAAAAACTGCACGTTTGACGTACATTGTAGGTGAAACACAGGGTGCGCAAAGACAAGATGATGATAATTCTATTAGTAGCTTCCAGAAAAATCGCAAGAATATCAGACTGTTTATTGATTAGCTCGTAAGTAAAAGTAGATTCAACGTAAGAAAGGCCGGCACACTTTTTCTTGACATAATACACTACTTTCGAGTTTGCTGAACACTTGTTGACAAAACACTGCAGATTGGGCCTTTTTTAGGGCTCGCTGGGTTGTAGTCGACATTACGTTCTACATGAAGAACAGTACAAACGAGGGATTCGAATAGTTCTCCAACTGACATCGAAGTAAATTAATAGCGATAGTGCTTTGCTACTTCCGTGAATTTACTTGCTAAAGATGGACATGAGATTGATGGAAACGCGTGAATCACATCTATTTGTTGAGCCCCAGGAAGTGTAAAACCGGTCGCGGGATGCTAATGCAGAAAACCTACAATTGGTGTTATTTCAAGAAAATATATATCGATATCTAATACACCATACCAGCAAAATATATGGTGACTTCAGTGCAGCACATCCAATAAAAATAGCATAGCCCTTCGATTCAGCTCAAATTTAGGTAACTATCCAGTAGACACCAACTTTATTTGTGAATAAGCTGGTTCAGACATGGATATGTTCCGATAAATCCAGGGGTCCGAGAGTGACTTTTAGTCCAGAAAAAGGGAAGCTGGGCTATGGTGATTATACTCTGTCTATTTTTTTCTGCAAACTGTAAATTTTCATCTTGAAATTTTAGATTTATCAGATTATTAGCTGAAAGACACGTTCTTTTACTTCCAGCCATCGCGCTTAATGGATAGCACTCCTTCTGTTTAAAATATTAAGATAGTTTTATGACGCTCATATTGTTCAAGACTGGCATGATTACTTGTAATTGTTGATCGTTTTAATTCCAGAATTCGAGTACCTGAAGAAATCACGGTCCTTGAACGAACCTTAGAAGGCAAATTTCCAGTGTAAACTCTGTTTAAGTGTGCCACTGTGAGTTTGTTAAATAACAGTTCAAGTAAGATAAAGGCATGTCCAGTTTTTCACTTTGATAGATATTGTGGACTTACCATCGCTACTGGAATAAATATGCAAATGAAGAGCCTCCCAAGCGTTGTATTTGCAGCATAGTCTCCATAACCCACAGTTGACAGGGTAACCAGCAAGAAGTAGCAGGCCTCGAAATAACTCCAACTACCTTCATGTGGTTTATCCTCCCAAAAGTCACCTAAATGATCAATCTGAAAAACGGAAATAAAAGTTTTGCGTTGTATTAAGACACAAGAAGTGTACACATATTTTGGCACTGGTCGGTTCTGTTAGCTTGTCTGAGGGTTGATTGTCAACGCACTTACCCTCTCCGGAAAGTACACAGAATCAAGGACAGAGTGATGCTTGACTTGATACTCTTGGTCATCCATCATGTCTTATGTTTATGTAATAGTCTCATAAGCCACGACTTCAAGAGATTCGTTACTTTAAGTGAGATACTACAATTTAATCAGGTTACACAATGAAAACTGTGACAAGTCTCTTGTTAGCTTAGGGTGATGGTAAAATTGTTCTGAATGGGGTGTTTTACCCTTGGATGACTGCGAAGGATAATGGTTGATAGCGGGGGTCATGTACTGACGTTAACACAACATTCTTACCTACTAAAGAATACAGGTTGGAATTATGGTAGCAGTTGGCATTCTAAGAACCGATATCAATATCGACCCGCTATCAGCAATCTTGTCTATGTTCTAACGCAAACACCGAGCTGAGCATTCCATTGATCTCGTCAGCAGTGCGCATGTCCGGTTGTAAAAGAATCTTACCTTCAGCCACCCAACTTGTTACTGCAAAGATTTCTACATAACGAGCAATTGTCGGATGATATAACATGTCCCTAAGAAGAGACACTACGGAAGCAATGACAAGCTATTTTTTTAAGATTGAAACCTTTGTTCTCTGGTTTCCGTAAGGAATTTGTTGTATATTTGTTGGTAATTCAGATCACGACGCGGAAACATTTCTCAAGAAACTACTCAAGTTTCTGCATTACTGACAAGATTCTTAGTTTGCATATGAAGCTCTTTCGTGTCCGTATGCATGCAAATAAATGTATCGTTTTTGTAGGAGCTCAGTTACATTTTTATGAATGCTCAAATCGTCAGCATCGAGTATTCTCATTAACTCAGACACTTCATAGCATGCAAATGCATTTCATTAGGCGTCGTAGTAAAATTCTTGATTTCATACTATCTCTGATCATCAGGATTGTGTAATACAAACTTTAGGGAATCCAGATATGTAATTCTTGTGATTAGTTTCACATAAGAAAGGTGAACACATAGGTGAACCCAACCCATAAAGACACGCCAGCGGCAATCGCTGTAACGCCCACCGAAACTCGAGTACATTTGATCACCATGTATAAAAGAGGCAAGAACTAGCACACCGTGTATCAGTTAGTTGAGCGTCCAAAAATAAAAACTCATCTGAAACGAAATATGGATTTAAAAGCGCTAAAATATGAAGACAACTAAGTGGCATGCAGCAGACAAAACAAACGCTCCCAAATGATCTTTATTTTTTCTTTCAACTGTTGTTACACTGCCCTAGTCTTAACCATTTTTACATTTTTGCTCAGAATATGAAGTGCATATTTAGTGAGAGACGGCGTAGTGTTGGTCTCACGAAACCCTTTCAGGTGTTCTTTTTGTACAAGCAAGTTATCCCTAAATTTTTTGTCATTCGCAATGATTGAAAAGCTCCATCCAAAAAAATCCGACGCTTCCCCTTTGAGAGAATTAAGCGCACTTCACCAGTAGACTTTAAACTCATACCCTTTGTGTTCTTGTTAGGTTTTTTCTACAGTCAGCCTTGAATTCGTGATTACTTTTGTTCTAGGGTAATCAGATGAACGAAACTATGACATGAGTATGCTGTCCAGTCAGACGGCACATGGCCATAATGAACCAGTGTAACAACAATCAGACAAATGTATGGAGCCATTTATCACTTATGAGTGATTCATCTCAATGGAATCAACACTCAAATAGTAGTTTACTTCCTACGGGGTGGCATTCTATTGGCGCTTGAGTAGCGGTGCCCAAGTTTTCATCATTTTCTACTGAAAATCGAAATAAATAATCCACCGTCGTTTTTTGACAAAAATTTGGAATTATTTTTGTTCTACATCTAAATTATATAGACTAGGACAAAAATACTTTTCCAGTACCATATGAAAAATGAGAAAACTAGCTTTTACCACTCAAAGGTGAGATCAAGACAAGGAAGGCCTTGTTTACTCGAAGGGTTAATGATAAGAACTAATGATTACAAAAATAATTGGTACATATCAAACCGTAGTTTAGGGTGCTTCCAGAAGGACGATTCAAGAATGGGAGTGCTTTGTAACAGTACGTGTGTTTATCCCAAAAATTCTGAAGTGCCTTTTTATGTTTTTTGCATGGTTTCTGCTGCTGAGTGGGATAAGGAGTAGAAGGAAAAACTCCAAACGTAGCTTTTATCGCGAATTTCAAACTTGATGACCGTTATTTCACCAATAAAGGAAAAGTAGTGCTTCATCAACTTTGAGTAATCTTTGAAAAGTTAAACATTTAAAAATTCTTGTTTTGTACACCAGCCATCACCCGATATGAATATATAACTGGGTCTGCACAACGCGTACTCATTACTCAGGACGCCCTTGAGCTGAGGCTAAAGTATGAGTTTAGATAGGTGGCGGAATGAATGCATTTATCAACAAGCACTCAGATAATTAACGCCTTCAATAAACTGAGGGTAACCAAGCGAAGAGTGAAAATGCCTCCTGAGCAGGGCAGGCATCACACGCAGACCACTTTTTGATGGCACGAGGACTGCTATTCGTTTAGGAGTGCCATTTATAGGAAGAAATCTATGAACCAGTAGCCGAAATATCGGTGTTTTATTTTACGTGGTCCTTCGCCCGCAAGCTCCCAATTGTTCAATTCTAAAAAAATCTAATGAACGAAAATTCTCTTCTACGAAAATAAAGGCTATTCTTAGCTGTCCTCTCATCCATATAGAACCTTTACATAAATCAAACCGTTTTGTCAATACTACTATTAGAAAGCTTCATAACGGTGTTTACGACGAAGTGTTATGATTACCAAAATATCTAACAGCAAATAGAAATTCTGCAAACTGAATCACTGACTAGTTTGAATAAGAGTAAGGAAGTTATTGGAAAATAAAAACTGTCAACCACCAACGAAGCGGTGAAAGCGGCAACTTGCCCTGCCTAATCCAGTACCCTACAGGATATTGATGGTGATCACAACCGGGCTTCTTGCGTATCCCCAATCAAATCAGGTTACGCCTAACTTGTTCGTTCCTCCAGTTCAACGAACTTCACCCGTTTTTCGAAGTCATACTCTGTCGATTCCAGCTGACCATACTGCCTACGGGTGTGCCAACCTCAATGAGCAGTTTAAGCATTCGCGATTGAACTGCTGGAAATCACATTCATATACATGTTCCTCACAGCCATTATTTACTCCGTACCACGCATACTCCATCATTCTAATCTAATTCAGCTTGATGGAGTGTGGCATTGACCGCGTAAGCTTAGCCTTAAATCTCAGATTTTTTTGCAAAACGACCTAGTAGAACGGGACACAAACAAAGTAAGTCGGTTCATTTTCACGGATAGGTTCGCCGTTTACAAATAGACCTGCCAGACAAGCCAGCAAAAATTGTATTCTGATTACGCTATGCTGCGGAAAAAGTGAAATTTGTTCCGTGCCTCAGCATCTAAGTTATGCAGAGCCGAATGGGGATAACGGATAAGAGCACTATGTCTATTCGAAATTCGTCCTAAAACTAGTGTCCCACGCAATATGTATGTGAAGAGTACATTGAAAAACGGTAGGTTGGACCCTCGTATGTATAGCAGATAAACGAAGCGAGACTAACTGAAATACCCTTCGGAGAGGACTATGACAAAAGAATGGACAGGACTCGTAAGTAGAATGAAATGCTGGGTACTTGTTACATTGAGTCGGTGAACGGATGGAACACGAGTTAGGTGCAAAGTAAAGGCATCATTTTGCTTGAATCTTATGCACTTGTTTGCTTACAAAAATGGCTGCGGTGCTGGTAGAGAGGAACGGTTATTCCATGGATACAAGGTTTCGGGATAATATCTATAATTTCTTGGCGTAGTATTAATTTTAAGCGGGGCAAATTTACATACCTTGGCGGTCGTTTCGTTTCTCTCGCGAAATACAGATGCGCACTATCTATTGAAAGGATCAACCTACAAGTCAAAATCATTCGGCATGGAATTCCCATCTTTTCACTAGTTTGCTTAATTTGTCTCCGTGATCTGTTTCCTAGACTATTCAGTTCTCATGGAACACAAGTTAGCAACGATGAGAACTTTCACTTTCCATTGGCCATCTTCGGTGGTTAAACACGAAATATTCAATACACAAAGGTCAGCAGCATAGAAATACTCCTACTCATCGTGTATTTAAACACACCAACTGAATTCGGGTATCGGGTCTTGTCCAATTCGGGTTATCCTGTTCGTCATAGCTGTTTTTTGACAAAAAACCCAGTAATTCAGGTGTGTTTGATGACGCTATTCATAAGATGCTATCAGAAGGTCCTAATCGGCAAGTCTGATGCGATGCTTGGTGTGAATGCTTGGTAATAATAAGAATCTTGATGATCAAAATGGTGATTTCGTCCTTTCAGTGAAGCCAATCTACGCTTAACCCAAAAAGCATTGTAAAACTGTTTTGTCCTTATCAAGAATCGCCAACATTGTGTTTCTCAATAGAAAAAAATACAAGTAGCTCAGAAGAAGAGTGAAATCCATTTGATGAGTGATACCTCCATCTGAGAAGTCATTGCGTCACCAGGCGTGATGTGAATCCCGTGATTAGAGGAGGAGCTGAGCTATGTCCTATCTGAGTGCGAGTAAATCACACCACGATCGGCTGTTCATGATCGAACAATTAAGTGTTCAGACTGCTGGCTGGGAGGTTGCGGGTTCGAGACTCTGAATTTTTTTGAGGTGTGCACCACTGATGTTTTTCAAGAGGGATAAGATCGTCGTGCAGTGCACTTCGGGTTTTCAACACGGTGGCTCCACATACAGAACAAAATCTCCAATAGTATAGATCCGTGTTGAATGAAGCGAACCAAATTCTCAAGTAAAAAATGACTTTTCTACGCTAACGTTGTTCCTGGGTTTAGCTCAGGAGTTGAAAATGGCCAGAAATTTAGCAGATATGGGGTAGCTGAGTATTCGAACAACGGATAATAGCTTCAGTGGCAATTGGCTATTTTAGTTTAAAAATATAGTTTTGCCTAAAATCATGGACGGCCTCGTAACCATTGTACCACTTGCGTTGTATATTTCAGATGCATCTTCCTTCTTGCGCGCTGCCATAATCGCCCCATTCTAAGCAAAATAGTTCCGACCTCAGCAATATTGAGAACATCAATTTTTAATCCGGCACATTTTCCTAGGACTTTCGAGGTAACTCAGTGAATGCAGGCCAAACAAACAAATGTAAGCCAACTAAGAGATCTTGATTCTCCTATTGTTTGGTTGGCACTGCCTAGAAGATACTTGCTGAGTATGCGCGGGTGGTCATGCGATGGTGATTGGTTGCACACACAGACCCCTCTGAGTGTGTGGGGCATCGCAATACTTCTCTCCATTTCATGATGTTTGCTCTAGGCTTCCTCGTGAGCATTTCCACCCTAGAAAGTTTACAGTTGAACTTTTCAGAATTGAATCATCTCAAAACCTCTGATTATCGTTTAATAGTGTATTTGTATTAGCCCGCTGATTGGTATCATGTCTGTGGTATACTGGTAATTCACCGGGGCTTTGACAATAAACAACACGTGTTCTGTTCAAAGTTGTCAGCTAGTTCATACAAAACTGTGTGCTATGTCAACGAGGATTCTCAGTGAATCTTACTGTCAATCACCCGGACACTGATGAATTGCGCGTTCTGCAGACGGGAATAAACAATGCAGTCCTCGAGCGAAGAAATCACTGTACTTTATTTGTTCAAGGACGTCCTGAAACATGACACAGTGCAATTAAAATTAAAGCGCACCAGGCGAAATCCTCACAATTTTCGTTTCAAAAGATTTTTCTTGGAAATCCATCTCTTTCTGGGCCACTCTACAGTTATGTCCACAATTTCCGGAATCTTGGGAGGGAGGATCTCAAACAGCACCCAAAGTCGAGGGTACAGAAAGTCCTGAGATGATGATGGAAATAACAGTCGCGTTGCTGATATGATACGATACTTGAATTCTCCAGTAAGGATATGCAACTTGAATACCAACTATTGGCGGAAGAACGATTATGATCAAGAGAATATCGCATCAGAATGCCTTTTGGCATTCCAGGTAGCACAGTATTGTCACTTCCACTGTAAATCCTAATTAAGTGTATTACTGCGCATTTTGGTCCTGAAATAATCTCATTAATGAAAGCATAAGACAGTCGCCATTTAGAAAGTTATCTGTTATGTGGATCAACAGAACCCGATGGACGCAAAAAACCGGTGTGTTGTTCAAATCACAAGTGACTACGGTGATCGATTTCACAGTTCGTGTCTCATACTTGGTAAAAACGAACTGGAACATTGACAGCTATCTAAAATGTCATTGGTATTGATGTACACTGTTTGTTATAGGGGAAAAACCCATCCAACTACAAACCTGAGATTACAGCGGTCGATTCACTCGGTAAGGTGCTCCAAGTGGAATTCATCTATGACCAGTGTCCGAAACCTGCGTCATTATTCCGTCCAACCATTTCAGTGATGATCCGGGTTTGCGTGCCAGAATATTCTTCTTTGAATTCGCCGACGATTTCAGAAGATGCACATTACCGTTGCTCAGAAATGTGGCACACACTGCTAAGTCTTATGGCTGTCTACCTACACACCAATTTACTACTTCTTCGATTGTTTAGGAGTTTCCCACCAAGACTTGGATGTCGGATAACTTTTCATGAAAACAGTTGCCTGTTCATTCGAATATCCAGCGAAATGATGTAACATCAAGTAATCCGGCACTAAGCTGTGGGTCCTTCGTATTCATTTATTTATATCATTGCAATAATCCCTTCCGTAAATCTGTTTCGTTTGGGCTTGTGATTTTCAAGACGTATGTTGTAAGGGTAAATGTTAGCAAAATTTTTGTTCCCTTTTGTTTGTTTAGTAACAGAAAAGCGTCTACTCTTTGTCATTTTTTAGATGTAAACAATGGCCCGGTACTAATGTTGCAGCCATTTTTATTCAACTACGAAGCCACGGGTTTGGAATGATTTGACGAAGGCATGCTTACATCTGAATCCCAAGTTCAGTCAGAATAGACACATTTCTATAGGCCAACAAAAAATGGGAATTCTCGCTGTTTCATTATTTATTTATTGCGGAAATAATATCTTAACTGGTTTTCAAGATTCTCAAGAGGTATCTTTCTCATCCGAATGATTTGAACAGTTTTTATTCAACTGCACGTTTCACATTCTACTTCCAGATGTAATTGATATTCGCCTTGCGTAAACTCACTTTTTGTGCATTTGAATACCAACATTATGCAAAGTTTGTTCAGTTGTTATGGTTTTTTCCTAGCCATGATCAAAATAGACAGAAGTGATGTAGTGCTGCTGTTCAGGTAATAAGCCTAGCGCCACCAAAGAGTCTAATAGGATAGCTGTAAAGCAAAAAATGTTATTTCTAAAAATCATGGTTGGACAGACATTAAATGCAGTAATAAAATGCTACTATGACCTCCGATTCAAAAAATACAGTGGTCTTTGCTGTGAGAAGAATAGTCAAGACGGGCAGAAATTTTCGGTACCTATTAGGAGATTTAATAATTTCCCTACCATTCTGGTGGCGAAATTTGCGCCCACAATATGGACCGGTCGTTTTCTATTGAAGTCTTACTGAGACACACTGTAGGAAGAATTTAAATTACGTACCGATAGGCAAAATGTCTGCAAGTAAATGGAGGACCATTCAAAAAGCTGTCAGTTGTATGTTTCCATAACTTTGTGCCTGGTAACAGAAGGATTGCAAACCAAAGCGCCACAGCCCGCGAGAAAACCTGTTTGGTTTTCCTATTGAGTGCTTACACTTTATTTGTAGAACATTCCCTGTGAGCAAAGAGTGAGCATTAAAGTTATTGTATCCGTCAATGCATCCCATGGCTCTTCTGAACAACAGCACATTGCCAGCGCTATGTAGGCTGGGTAGTGCCTCCAAAAATCTATTCGTTAGTATGGACACTTCGGTATCCGATATTATTATAGTTATTTATTGTTGGTGTGAGAATATTGGTAAATTTTTAATGATGATCTCATCCTATACGTAGAACCGCCATATGCTGGAGAGCTGAGAATCGCTGGACAGCTGTTTCATCCTTATTTCCAATAATCAGCTGTGTATATCTCAAGAAACTTCAAGGAGTTTCGAATCTGCGACTGCCCGGCTGCTAGTTTGAAATCTTACGTGTTCGATCACAACAGCGTCTTCATTTATACACGGAGTTGCAGTTCGATTGAGGGAGCAAAATTGTATTATCTGTGGAGGATATGCAGTGGGCAAGCAGTTTTACACAAATGACGCACAACTCGGTTTATCGTTCAGTTACGTTCACTCAAACCAAATAACTGCTTCTCTGTCATTAGGGACAAGTTTGTGGGAAAGTGCCACCGAAAGAGTTGTTTTATTCCCTGTGCCCCCAATGGTCATCCCTTGGAAGTACAAAAAGCTTTTTGAAGTAGTGAAAGTTCGTCTGCGTTGCCAAAAATAAAATTTTAAACCAGAAATTGCATTTTGAGTAAATTTTTAACATCACAATAATTAAAGCAGCTTGGTTTACTTGAAACTCCATTTCATTTTTTGACTTGCTGAGTAAATGCTTAGTTCAATTTGCTTCAGAAAAGGAGCCGCATGCATTAAATCTAGACTCAGATAATGCACCTGAGGAATACTTTATAAAACAAACGATAGACGTGTGAGAATAATGCAGTAGCTCTTGTCTTCTCAGAAGGACCTGGATTCGCAAGCCTATGAGGATCACATCACGACAAGCGACGAAAACGCATAGAAGTTTGCATAGTTAGATTTGTTTTTTAACCGGTCAATTAGGTAGTTTTCCGAGATATCGGGTGCATATATAAATACATTTATATTATATATATCCAGCAAACTATCAGTTCACAGATTTGTTGGATTCATCCCTAAAACCGGATAACTGATGACATTTTGTTTTCGCAGCCAGGCTTGCGTCAGCTATAAAACCTTCTAAAGACATTCATGTCAGAAGTTACGTACTCTTTAAAGATGACGCTATTTCAGGCATCAAAATAATTCTCCCAGACTTTCGAAATGGTTTTAAACTCCAGGAGTGGTCCGTATATGAGGACGCATGGTAGGTTTCAGTAGCGCTTACTGTGGATACTGTAGTAGTGGTCGCTTCCACTTTTGTGGTTAGCTAGCCAAGACAAAATCGTCTCGGGAAATCAGGTACGACTGATCAAATCAATGTGTAACTTGTTTGTGTGCTTCTTTCACTGACGTCCAAGACCGTTTTTTATCCAAGACATACTGGATATTGTTGTTCTTGCAAAACGGTACGTGAATATTCTAGAATAGTCAAAGTAGGTAAGAATAAATAATCTTACATTTAAATTCTAAATAAACGGGTCAATATGCGCAGAATCGCAACTGTTATTTTCTACAAAAAGTTGAGGATAAAATGTTTGATCATTTATTCGGCTTGGTAAATGATAGCATGAAAACTCCTGAAATTCTCAAAATGTTTTTTTTACTTTTTTCCTTTAGAATAAAACATGTAAACGATTGACGATAATAAAACGTACCCCGTGCATTAGTCCACTTCCAACCATCCACATTGTAAACAGTGCGAAGCATATTCGCGCCGACTGAATGCTCTGATTAGATTTGATGGCTCCCAAATAGGTCATTACGTCGACGTAATTGAAAAGGCAGGTGGCTCGGACAAAGTTCAAATCTGTGTAGAACAATTCAAGAAAGAATTCGTGGATTAGTAGCTTTTCTATGCATAAGCGTACGAAGAAGCAATATTTGGTTTGCGTATTTCGGACTACAGAGGATGGCGAACGCAGAAAAAACTAAATAAAGATACTTGCCTAAGACCTTACCATCGCAATGTCTGCATAATCCCAAATAATAAAATCTTGATTTGCATAGAAGGATCAAAGCAAGGGATGTAGCTATATAGTGCCAGATTTTCCCAGCAATGGTAGTAATAATAGTGAGTAGTGGCGCTAATGCTCTTAAAATTGTTTCTTGTGAAGTGAGCTCCTTCAGGCTAAGACTCAAACTTGTGAGACCCTCGGGATAACTGTGACTTTCCTCAGTTGAGTAGTAAGGCGGAGATCCTATTTTAAAAAGTAGTGGTAAAATCCTGATAGTAGGTATTTCCTTTCTAAGTTGGCAGACGTTTTCCCAGGACAACAGATTACGAGCAAAACTCCAACTTAAAACCCATCCTTTTTTAAGAAAAACAGTCTGTATGGAAGCACCCGGTAAGTGCTCAGGAACATGTGGATTACCAATTCGAATAATTTTATTAACAATATCGTTCACTGTTGCACCACACTCTGCTCTTTCTGCATGAACGTGTGTGTGAAAACAGCCAAAATTGTTATTCAGTTGAGTGAAATGCAGAACTTCTACTAAGGATCCAAGACGTTTCAAACCAGTTGAGTAAAGTGTAGAACGTGATAAATTTCGCAGCAGTTTTAATATAGCATTCGCCAGCCACATCTGTCGTTCACTAATGCTCAAACATTTTTCATTCACCTCAAAAGACTTCCCTGTCTGTGACTTCAACCCAAAGTAAAGTGAACTTACTTCGTTTGAGCACTGTGCGCAGTTTAGCCGAAAGTCATGCATGCAACAACCAAAATCACCGATATGAGGACCCTAAAAACAGCGTGAATATGTTCCGTCACAATTACACATAAATCTGTATTAGCTGCGATACGACTGCTGCTGACTGTTAGGTCCTAAAAAAGTTGATGAACTACTTTGGACAACCTCCACCGAACATGGACCGAATGATCGCAAACCCAGCAAGACAGACAAGTGACGGGTTCAAAAATATTACCAAGATAGCACCCTGCATTAAGGTCTCCAGACATAAGAGCTCTTCCTACATTTGGAATTTTCAAATTCACTCACAACCAAAAGTCAAACAATAGCCCTGAAGAAGAAGTGAATTCATCCCATGAGGGGGACTTTAATCTGGGAAGACGTCAATTGAGGCACGTGACCACGTGAGGTGGTTCCCAGAAGTTAAGGACTTAAGTGCAAGTTGATGACAATACTGATTAGTCTCTCGTGGCCAAACGGTTTTGATATTCAAGCTACCAGAAGTGAGGCCACATGTTCATGATTCCATGGAGTTTTGTGAGATGCACATTACTGACATTTCGCAATAAGGAAACAGCTGTACAGTGCCTTCCGGTTCTTCAGCATAGATTAGTTTCACTCGCAAGGCGCACTCCTTACACTAATCACAGCAAACACTTTAGTATGGAGCCTTAACAAATTGTTTAGCTGCTAAAAATCGCTTGCCGCAAGAAAGCGTACATAAAAGTTAGTCCGTTTTGCATGTTTTGTTACGAGTGAGTAAAAACAACATCCGCAAAACATTTCAGTCTGCCAGTGGCAAAAAACCAAAAGCATTTAGCCGGCTAAAATGGATAAATATTGGCGCGCGTGTTTCAACTTGAAGACGTTTGTGATCAAACGGTATAGTATTTTGCTACCAACTAGAAGCTCGCGGGTTAAAATCTTCTCAGATTCCTAATATGTGAACTGCTGCTTATCTTCAAACAGGTGTAAATTTGTCTTCGGCTCTTCAGCATCGACTTACTTCTCTAATTAAGCCACAAAATCGACTCACACTGCTATGAAACCATGTATTGTGCTGAAGGAAAATTCTAACCTTATACAACAATACGGCTGAGAACTCTTAAGAAATTCAAACTATATTGGCATTCCGTCGTGCTAGCCTTCCTGATAACGCAACGCTGCTGGCTCCGTTTCTGTAAAGCTAAAATGATTCTCGGTAATTAACTAAAGTATGTATGGAAAACCATGAAATCTTCGAAATATCTCAGGCTGGAGTTTGACGCAAACTTTTGTAGGTTTGAATATATCATCTCCACAACTCCATTGTTAAGACATTAAATTCGTCATTAAAAATACCATCCCTACCGCATCTCCATTTGTTTTTAGGGGTAGTCGCCACGCACCCTTGATGAGAGAACATAATGTTCTGGAACCATTTTAGAGACTTTTAATGACACACTATGAGTGCTGAAGAGAAACAGATAAATTCCTTCGCCGGTCTACACAGACCTCTAACTGATATACATAGTGGGATAAAAACGCCTCAGATAAAATTGTCCCACATAAGCCCCCTTTTCTAGTCAGTTAAATGAATCTTATCTGGAAATGGGTGTGTTAACTTCTCATGCAAATCTGATTGTTCTGTTCAAAATGAAACGGCATATTGTATTACGAAAAACTTTAAAATCCTATACATGGCATCCAGTGTCGCACTGCGCTATGAAGACTTATCTGATCAACGTGGCAGGGGAATAGTTCTCGTGTTCATTTTAGGGTACGCAAAAATAAGTTTTGTGCACATCAGTTTGAGAGATTCTTGAGACATTCTTTCAGCCTTTCAAAAGTACGTCTTAACACGGCACACTTTACTATTTACTTAATTTTCGTGCATTGATATCACCAAAAAAAGGTACGAATGACTCCAAAATGTAGGAGTAGTAGAGTTTGCTAAATTATATGGTTTCAGATTCATTGCTGCTAAAAATAAAAACGGCTTCTCGTGTTATAAAATGACTTCCCAGAACTTATGGCTTCACTATTGACGATAGTTCGAAATTCAAGACTTTTCCGTGGAAGATCGGGTTTCAATGGTAGAATCAGGGAGTGACTGAAAATATGCAATCTGCTATTCGTTTCGGAAGTCCCTGTTTTATCTCATAGCCCCTGTCAAGGGTAGTTCATTTTCATTGTTCACACAGTAAGTCATGTCTGAATAGCATGTGCAGTTGGGGATTGAGTATAATTTCACAACGTTGTACTTGTTCGCCGTCAAAGTTAGCTTGTGCAATCCACATCAACATAAACCTTAAGAACTTCAGTAGTGTACGTCCGAAATGAAAATGAGAAATTCGAGTTGGATGTATCTTATACTAGACGGTGGGAACCGCACTGAATAAATTCTTGGAGTATTTAATCAAAGCGTCCACACTAGTATCACGCGCACATCAGTCTCAACAAAAAAGTGCACATTTCAACTTTCGCTCGGATAGACGGGTCGTGTAAACTAAACTCACAGTGACTTACCCAACGACGGATTATTTATAAAGAGAGGTTAGACGCAAAGAAGGCATAGTTCACACACCGTAACATCCCACCCACTAGAAGGTCGTCTCACATGCCCAGCCTCTCTCCTCGTCTGGTACATTAAAGAGCGAATTCAAGCGTCTCTAAATTCGATGCTTCAGATAAACTGCCGTGTGCCGAAGATCACTTTTACGTAGTTTTTCGCCTGGCTTATTCAAGTCGGTTCCGTTCTTCCTTCTGCAACCACTGCTACTTTTTGATCCGAAAGAATACACGGATGATGCCTTATCATTCAGATTTTCTTATCCGATTTAAGAATTTGATCACCTGTTGAAACGTTTGGACGGCTTTTCAGTATTCGTAGAATGTTCTAGCAGGCCAAGTGCGCACCAGGCTTACGTGCACAGGTTTTGTAGGTTCGAATTAAAACTCATTACAAGATAAGTAACTATACAGTCGTTTGTAATTTATGTCCACAGCCCTCATCTCACTTAGTTTGAAAACCTAGGCTTCCAGCTCTTTTTGGTGATTTCATGTCTTGGCCGAATTTTACCTTCAAACAGTAACAGTTTTTACCTTGTTTCTGTGCATTAATTCTGACAACATTATAACTGTTGTGATTTATAAATTGTGAAACTTTCCGCACTTCAAGCCATAAATCAACCATGATTCCACGATAATATAACATATTGCCGAAAAGGTGTCGCTGAGCAAAAGGAAGTATGATGGTTAGTTGATCAATGCAGAGAGATAAACAGGAAGGAATGCGTGACTGATTGATTGTACAGAACCATTCTGGTAAAGTGAAGTCACACTCCACAAGGATATTGCCGGGTGTTTAGGTTCTGTATTAAACTGCCAGCCTAAATTCAACTTTGGTAAAATGCTTTAACTTTAAAAGTGGTCTGTGTTAAATTCAGTATAACAGATCATTTGCATAAGGCTGACCAAATACCCAAAAATTACTGAAGGGTGTACGAGAAACCATCGTCTTCAACTTAATATACGCACGCGTTTTGAGTCGAGGTACACGCTCGGAATTCCATGCACTGCAGTAGATCCCTAGGTAGGAAAAAACTACATGAGTTGCTCCGTGTTATTAGTTGCTTACTAATGGTCCCAATCCAAATAACGCTAATCAGTTACGCCTATTTTGCAAGACTTTATTTTGAGTTTCTAGCTTAACCAATAATAGCACCATAGAAATTTTCTACAGACTGTTCATTCTTTTACCTTGAGATGTTTTTGGGAGTAAACAGGTTACAATAATAAAGTCGCCAAAGCGGTTGCAATCTGGCTGACCGCATACAAATGCATGAAGAGTTTATCAAGGTTATGAACTTGAGAAACAGTCTGCCAAAAATAATCAAGAAACAATTAGACATCTGACTAATGTAATCTTAGGTTTGTTGTCGGGAGACCACATCCTATCGGAATGAACGTACAAATCTTTACACACACACGAACTAGCTGCACGGTAGTTAACTTAGACGTGAACATATCGAATTACTGTATGTTCTATGACCTTGTGATGGAATTCTCTTCATGGAAGAGAGGAACAAGTGATTTAGGTCACATTTACGTGTCTTTTTTCAGCATTAGGTTTGGTTGCAGGGGAGCGTTGATTACAAACTTGACTTTCAAGTAGGAGAGAAGAATGACTGAAATTTTGTGACCCACAAAAATGTTCTGGACTCGTAGTACTATTATTTATTTTTGAAGAGCATGGTCACAAACATAAACAGTAAATGCACTTTAACTGGTCATTCAAGCTCATCATCTTACCACGTGCCTTACTTGTCTTGCACTGATCCATGTTCTTGATGCCTGAATTCAATACTCTTGCACTGGGACCTATTTTGCCAATCCACCAAGAGTTTATTCCGCACCGGTGGAAACGGAGAGGATAGCCACAATAACGTTGCTTGAAAATTCCTACTGAGAACCAACTATCACCACACTAATAGTTACAACATTCAACAATGCCATCAAGACACGTTCGCTGGGACCACCTTTGAAAACCATCGACTTACCGTTGCAAATTCATTATTGTGTGATGCGTCCATAGGATCACGATGTCCCTTCTATCGGCAAGCAAAATACCATAACACTTTCAGAATTTTGCTTTTCCTCCGTCAATAGAATGCGACGAGACCAGTTACTTTTTACGTGGCCCACCCATACGTACAATCTATCAGCCGCCCAACAGAGGTTTGACATTTAAAAAATCCGGTAAATACATAGTGTCCAGTATCGCAGCATAAATTTTGCAACAAGTTAAGAGCAGGTCTTGCGTCATAACCCCATTACCCGGATGTCTGTCTTGACAGGAGAATTACTTCAGGGTGCCACCTTCTGGACAAACTAAGAAGTGGACTCCATCCTCATAGCACACCAAGAAAACGTTTACAGTGGAATGTGGAAGTTTCTCCTTTATCGCGTCGGCCGCCTATTAACTAGTGACTACATTGGACGTTGGTTCCTCTGAAGAAAATTTCCTGAAAAAGACTCAATATGAAATGTGGCTTTGGAACTTACCGTAATGTCGATGAGATTGGAAAGCTGCAAGCAATGACGGCGGAATCGCCACGAGTTCGATGAGTGACGTGTAGCTTAGTACAAAGTTCAATCGATCCGTTGCGGCGCAATACTAAAAAACGATATTGAGCAGCATGTTTTTGTTTGTTCGTTATAACAGTCAATAGTAATGTCTTAGGTGTTTCACTTTTTTAATGTTCAAATTCTAATAAGTCGAGTAAGTAGGGATGTATCTTTAGTGCCTTGCCAGGAAAAGGAAAATCAACCGACAGTCACAGCCGAATGCAGATTGAAAAAACTTCGCAACAACCTAACACTATTCATTTCTATAAACAAAAACTGCAGTCTAACGTAGCGGTTAGTTAACCATCCACAAACCGGCCGTACTTCGAAAGAAGGCCACTCTAATTTAACTAGCTGGTGAGTGGTGAATGAATGTTGGTCAGGGAGTCCCGGGTGGGGATATTTCCAAAGTGTAGATCCTCGAAAATTTATCTGTTCTATTACATAGCCACATTTATGAACCAAAGCCTGGAAGCTATTATTACTGCGTCCACGTTAAGCGGTTAATACCTCGGGGAGCTTTTGCTGACAGTGAGGATATTTGTCAGGTATAGTGAAGTCCATTGGCTACTACATCCGAATTTTTAATAGTCAGTCTGAATGGTCACAGTCACTCTGAATGGTCAAACTATAAATCCAAATATGGCAAAGGTTACTTCCATCATTTTTTCATGCTCAACGACTGTTATTTTCAACAAACTTAACTTTAAAGCTTTTCATGGGTAAACATTCGTCCATAAATCTTTTTCCGAATGAAGATCGTTTACTTTCACGCATCAGCTTTGAACTCTGGTCCCACAACAGATCATGTGAAAGACGGCCGCCTAAACCATCCGAATGTTAATTTATAATTCATATATTACATACAAAAAAATTAACAGCTAATTTTGAATCAGAGGCTGCAGCTGAAGTGGTTACTAATCACCCGAGATGTCCTAGTTCGCTTGAACGCGGCTATCTAAGGTGGTTAGTAGTCGTTTCGGTTCAGCTGATTCAAACGGCACTTCGGGGACGCGTGAGTAATGGTACGGATCTTACACTCGGCTGGGTGGTGCTCTACATCATGTCGTTGGAAAAGTGAAGTCATGCGGTAAGATGACAAGGCCAATAATAACGCAGTTTAGAGTGATCGGTTGAAGTAAACGATGGGTTTGCTTCAGTTCGCTTCAACGACCGTAATTCAAAATTATGCGCTTCACGGCAGGTCGAGGGCATAGACGGCTTTTAGAGAAATGGTTGAATAAGATAGCCAAAAAACACGTTGAAATCCCAGTAAGGGTAGATAACCTAACTCGATATGTTCTCAAGTAGATAAACGGATTTGGCTCATGACACAGATATTATTGTCAACGATATTCCAGCAAACAGTCGGGAATAACGTGAGGGTAGTGCAGCTTGCGGATAACCTTGAACAAGCACTTCTTCCAGGCATACGAGGTGGGATGATTTCGGCCCCATATGTAACTGGTTTGCAGATTCATTGTAAAAAATGACGATAGGATATTTGGCTTGGTAAGCTAGCACTTTTCGGCAACCAACGGATTTCAAACCAAATTAAGCATTCGGTCGGCTATCGTGATCAACAGCCCAAAATCGCAGACACCGTGAATATGTCGGGTGCGGGTCAACGTTTTCACTGGGAAGTTCTGAAGAGATAAATTGAGTGAATGTTGAAGCCGTGGTGTCTACTTGTGTCATGATCGCTATCACCTGGGATAACTTGACTTCGGCCGGCTTGGTTTGGGCTTGTGAGGTCAAAACATACCGGATGGATAAGAGATTGGCTCCTTCACTGAAGGCATAGACGGAGTGGAGATCGATTTCAAGTGGCCATTAGCACAGGTATGCTGTGTTTGACCTAAAACCACGTTATCGTATTTACCCTCCTCTAGCTTCGGTTTGATGATCGAGCTCTAATGAGCGTGACGAATTCAGGGTATATTTACAAGCTAAGTTTTTGATGAGAATCAAACATGTCATTAATACTCAGCTAATTCACTTATGGAGTTAGCATGCTGTCTGACTTGTTTATTCAGTTTAACACTTCGCAGCGAAAATGATGAAGAGGTTTACTTCAGTCTTTCACTTTAAGCTGTTATCAACCTAAAAGCTGGTGTCATGGCAATTTATGATTTTTCGCATGACATCGAAATTCCCGCTTCTGATGTAAAACGAGTCGCTTAGGGCACCTTTTTTACATCTACGTGGCGCTTGTTCTGACCAATCCATCTTGCCTCATGATAACGTCGCACAACATTACAAAAACGTGACGTACATGAAGTTTACCAAGTCCTGCAGCTAATTATTAGGAGTATAAAACATGGGCTATAAATATTCCAATTTCTGTTCTGTGTTAGTTAATCTGAAATGCGGAATGTACAGATGAAACTAAAAACAAATACTTCAAAGCTGGATTAATGAAGCAACGGAGTTCACTAAAAACAAAGAGACCACAGCTGAAGGATCAGTTAAACCACATTTTTAGATCTGTGATGCGTTCGCCTGAAATGATGAATTCGTGTCCTACAAATGCGACCTTAAGTCAGTGGAATATTCGTTCCTCTTACTCGTACACGTGATTCGTGCATCACCCAGAGTAAAAGCAGTATGCTTGTGCTCGATAACTAAGGTTCCCCGTTTTTGTTAACATCAATTTAGGCATAGAAGAAAAAATCTGATTGAGAGAAAAACTTGGACCCGAAAATGTATAACGATTCAAAACCAATTTTAAGCTTTCTAATAGTCATCAAATTGTTCCTTGTTATCGGCTGTGACGAACTACATTCTTGAGTATTGCTTCAAACGCTTAGCATCGTAGATCAATTAACGTACCTATGGATGTTGCGTATGGATAGAATATTATAATGACCAGATTACGTGCAAGTATAGCAATGTATGTCGTCAGAAGTTTGTAGTGAAGATTATAGTTAATGTCTTACTCGAAGTATATAATATCCCAAACAATATAAATTGATGATGAAATTGAGCCACGCCAGTATTTTGCTCTTCAAACTGAAGCATACACCTTGAGCACTGAACGGAGGTTGGCTGAAAAGGAAAGTAGAAAGGACAACCCTTGAAACAAATGTGTGGCATAAGGGTCACCGGCGGTGAACTACTGAGGAGTTCTCAGCAAACCTGTGAGTATTTTTCATGTTATGAAGTTAGATGGTGCATTGAAAGAATGCATTTTTGATTACTCAACTAACTTTGCATTCCGATTTTTCTAAACAGAGTCTATACGGGGATCATTTGATGAAGACTGAGCAGTGACTTTTGATAAGGATTCACAAAAGTTCAAGGTAAGTCAGTTCAGTTTACTGAGCTTTAGGACAAGTACAAAAGGCAAGACGAATTATTCTATTTTTGTTCAATAAAATTTGAGGAATAGTTTCGACAAATAGACTCTTTTGCAAATAAGTTTGGTTTACAAGGAAAACTTAACTACAACTTTTGTTTATAATATTTATCAACCAAATGTGCTGCACAAAGGCCACCTAAGGGTTTCATTTGGCACAATATAGAAGATATAGGAGAATATTTCCATAGAGAAAACTACTCACAAGGTTGCTGAAAACTCTTCGACAGACCACAACCGGTCGGACCTATTTGGAGTTCAGCATGTGGGCGCAGTCCTTAAGCTTTCATTTACCTTATTTTCTACTTGAACCCAAATTGGACTAATTTCGACAACTTCACTCATTTACAAGTCAATTCCGTTTTTACGGGAGACTCAAATAAAACATGAAGTGGTCTTTTTGTAGCACATTCGGTTGAAGAATGTCATGCAAATTAGTGTTTTATCGAAATCGGTTCAATTCGGGTTCAAATAAAACATAGGCTGGACGGAAACTTGGAGCTTGTGCCTACCTGATGAGCCTCAAAAAAAGCAAAACCGGTTGAGAAATGGGATTTGATAGCTGTGCACTAAAACCGCGAGAACAATGAGCACATTTTCTTCGAATATTATAGATTTTCCCTAAAAAAAGAGCTAAATTTTACTGGGTCGGATAGCTTTAAAACAGAACTTTCACGATGCTAGATTGTCTTCGGTGTCATACGAGTTAATAAGTTTACGGATTAGAACACCAGGGACCTCTCCGATTAATTTTAGGTTCTTCCTACTGCCAGTATACACTAACAAAAAGACCTAAACGATGGGCAAACTTGTTGACATGTTCAGCGTTCTTTAATAAGTGTGACTACTGTGTCCACAGTAAGGCAGTGTCTTGCTACACCAATGCGTTTTGCCTTCTCAAATTTCGTACTAAACAAATATTATAGCGAAAATTAGCTGGCGAGTCTCAGGCAAACAGATTGAAAAGCTAGATCACCAAGTATGCAGAGTTCACAGATATGGTAGCCAAATGACTTCGCGCCAGTTATATGAGCTGCATTGACGTGAAATTTACCCACATGAAAATCCATACCCAGTATTCTAACCTTTTTTGTCTACGACGTAATGGATCCTTTGACTAAACGACAGAAAAATAAGAAGTCAGAATGGTCAGTGGCAATTTGTGGTTGAACTGATACTAGCAAACAGTGGCCTACTTCTGGATCTTGGTTTATGAGGTAGGAAATTGGAGGACTGGACTCAATCAAAAACATAACTACCCTCCTACCAAATAACATGCAGCTGAACTACAGCAAAGCAAGTTCTCCTATCATATCAAAGTAGTTTGTATCATCGCTCCAATCAGACCAATTTTGAATGAGAGCACATCTAGGGCTGCATCGAACAGCTCGAAAATATGCATTCATTCCCACTTTTTGTATGAGGTAACAAAATACTTACAGAAGCGTCCAAGTCATACGAAGGAATATGAAGAATTTTCCTACCCATGCAAAGTGTTTGAAAGCAGCTAGGCAGCATTGGTTTTTTTCAAGAATGACGTCATAAAGATCTGTGTATCTCTGACCTCAAATAACCCTAGGCTTCTTCTGAATGAGAATTGACACAGTTGAACCTTAGCCAAAGTCAGCTGGGAGTTCGATCAAGAAGAAGGATATGTTTCCTAACTCTGGCTTGATTGTTCTGCTTGTTAGTGGTTGTGTGCACCATCGATGTTTATGTGAATACTCGGAATGAAATCAATGAGGAGATTGTTTAGCGTGCATGCTTTGCCTGCAGTTCTCGAAAGAAGCTTACCCTGTGTTGCTATAGTGGGTTGTAGGCTTTGTGAAACCAAGGCAGAATTTAAGGCAAACTGAAAACCTTATGGATGGCCTAAAATCAGTTAAGCTTTCCAGGGAGTTATTATCAGGCTTCCGAAAGAATGTCCCATCTGATGATCAAGCTTTTTGACTGATTTATAAATTAGTAGTCGGACATAATTCTAGTATTTAAAAAGATTGTCTAATAAGACTTGATCTCTGAAATATTATCTATTCATTTGAGTTTCGACTTGCTGCATCCCTCATACAAGAGGCAAACTACTTGTTTATTATGGGAGTGTTTACCATCTGGCTGAAAAATATTGTTTGTTTTTGTAACCATAAATTAATTTTTTAATATATCACGGAGCTGGTGGATTAGCAGTAGCAAGTTTGTGTTTCATGTCAGATTTCCAGAGTGCAAACCGCGACACGCAGTGCTTTGAGCCTTTGGGTTAGACTGACGGGAATTATTGTACCAGGATAGAAGGACGGCGTTCAAACGAAAGCGATGCGGACATGAATTCTACCCCCAGCCACCGACAACTTATGTTGTGCTAGTCTTTTAAGGCCTGACGACACCTACCAAACTGCTGTCACAGATGTTAATAAAAGTAGCAAAATATTTATTTGAGCTGGATTGAAGAACTAGTTTTGGGCACAGCATAATAATAAACGAAAAGTTCAGAACAAATAAGGCAAACACCACCCACTTTCTTGGCTCTTTTGTCCAAAAATAATCTCACTTGTCTGCATTATAATCACCTTGAAGATTGATAAATAGAGAGAAATTTCACTCGGTACACGTTACAACGCTTTTCGTTGCTTCAGTTGAATGGAAACAATGAAAGACCCTGGAAAAGCACGTCATGGCACACTGAGTGAAATAGGTTTCTAAAATCTTTGAACTCCGTGATTACAGTCAGGCACCTGTGTAATAGCCAGAGTAAAGTATTTAATGTCCGACGCAAAAAAAGCATAGTTCCTCTTTAACCCAGTGCTGACATTTTGACGCAATTAGACCTGATGGTGGTGTGTTTCCAGTTCTTTTCGAATGCGACATTTGCTACCATGTCCACAAGATGATGCTGCAACCTACCTTGTAGGGCTTTCCCAAAAAAGTGTACAATTGAGGTAGCAACCTTATAACAAATAACAAATATGGCATGAATCTAGAGATTAGAACCCGGGTGTACGAACGTCAGACGAGTAAAAGCACCAAGCAGATGTTCGGCGTAGCCGATGAAATTGAGAAGCGCATCAAAATTATATGGGGAATGTGCTCAACAAAAATCAAATAGAACGTATTTCCTTTTGATAATAGAGAAGAAAACGCAAAACTGTTTGATGGACGTGCGAAACAAAAGTTGAGCTAAGGTGCATTGTATCTGTTGTTTGGAGATTCTAGTGTTTGACCAAACCCCGTTGCATTCTTTGTAGTTCGCCGTGAAGAATAGTCGTGGTACGACCCACAGTAATTGGGTCTGACACAATCTTGGACGGTCAGAAAAGTCGTACTTCTCACAAGCTTGTCAGATTCGAAGAACGAACACATTGCTGAATCGCAATGTAGGGTGATTAACTCATTTTTAATATCAGGTGCACGAATTCACCCCATCATAATAGGTGTGACGACTCATATTGCTAGATTAGGCTAGAAAATCGATGGGAATGTCAGCGGTTCATGTTGTATAGATGGCCGTGGTTCTGTTCGCTGTGCTGGCTATTTGGATTACACCATTTTGCCACCAAGCGAGATGACATCATTAGTGCGTAGTACGTCGGCGGTGCGTTGCCATGTTTCGTATTTCGTGTGACTGTCTGGGTGTCACTATGGTGCCAACGATCATTTTTCAAGTGGGGTCCCGATCAGTCCGGCGATACGTGCACTGACGCACTACGATGCACCATCAACTTACTACGCACTGAAGATGTAACCTCAATTAGCGTCAAAATTTGACAACCCAATTTCTAAGCCCAGTGAACAGAACGAAAAGACCAGCAAATCTGAGAATAGCCGGGACATATTTCTGTAGAACGATTTTTCCGTTTCTTGGAAGGCTAATTTAGTAAAAGTTCCAGGATACTCACCATTGTAACCAAGTTCAAAATTTGTGTGGCATAATTTGCCGTCTTTTGTCAGCCTTCTTGCAAGGCAATCAAGGTTTGTCGTCCACGGCACCTAGAATTTTCTGAGCTTTCCGCCTCAAAACCATATTTTCATGCAAATAAGCACCCCTAATTTTTGGGACAAACGCGTTTTATTAAGTTAGATCCAGTTTACTGTATAGGTATCCGCTTAACCTGCTCCATCTTTGGAAGCTTAAAGTTTTTACGACTGAATCCTTTCGTAGCTACCTCTTCTGGAACCAAACGCGGGTGGTGGAATGTCGGAATCTGAATTGAAATTTACTTCGATACAGGTGTTTATCCACTCAGTTATTCACCTACTCATTTGCCCAGCTATTGACAAACCTTACTAATTTACTTGGTGGGTTATTCAGTTACTTGGTCAATCGTTCATTCAATCGCCCACTGGCTAATTAACTTTCACCCAAGAACTGCTTTCTAGAGGAGGTGCATATTTACCTCCGTTTTTAGTGAAAGGAATTTGGGAACATAATGTACATGGCTGATTTTATGAGCTTGACGGTAACAACAAAATCGGCCAATAATTTAGATTATCACTTTAGACTGTTCCTGTTTCAAGTAAGGGACATTTCTTTGAGCATGTTAATGCTCACCTTAGAAAAAAATTCCCTTAGCAGAGCTTCCTCTTTTGCGATACTGAAACCACGAGAGTTATATATATATATATATATATATATATATATATATATATATATAAATCGCTTGTCAAAAGAGGAAGGCAACGTAACAGCGTGTTGTAGAAAATAACTGTCACCATCGATTGTTTCTGATGAGTGAACTAGAATCATTTTCACGTATCACTTACTCCACTGTCTCGATTATATAAAATATCCACGAGAATGTGCACAAGACATTATGGACGGTAAACTAAAATGAAATAAAAACGATGTGTAAGCATAAAACAAATTAGTGATGTGTAAAAGCGATAGAATCTGTCATCATTGAAGAGCACCCAGTTCAACCGAACACCCTAGCAGCACTTTTTGCGAAAACCAGCTTTGTACAGATGCGTCATTGTTGCTGTTTTTCTTATATAAAACTATTCAACTCTTCATCTAAATAAAAATTTCAGCCATGCCTGTATTCATACATTAGTTTTTGCCGTTTTTTGCCGAAATGGTTTGATTCTTCTGGCACGATGTGTCGACGTATTTCCTTCTGTGGGAAAGGAAAGATGCAGCCATTTCACCCTCGTGTTTAACCTGCACGAAATTGTACGTTAACAAGTAAAACGACCATTCGGGCCTGGGAAAGTTTATATAAAACAGACAGTTTTTGTTTAACGTCAGTTGCACGCGGTGACAATTTTAGAAGTTTGGTACCAACGCTAAAAATAAAAGCAAGGGTACCACGTGCCTACATAACTGTCTCTGTCCTCAAAAAAATACGTGTCTAATGTCTCTTTAGTGTCTGTAGACATGTGACAATTTAACACTTCAAGTTAGAATTTAAATTACTAACTCTCCGATACATCTTTCTGTTCTAACTGCTTTTCTAAGCAAAATGAACCGGCTAGCTAAACGACAAACGTTGATACTCGTAGAAAAAATCACCGTTTTGTCGACAATGTGGCTAATACTTGGCTTCTGATAAGCAATGCAGCAACATTACTTCTAAATCTTTCAGCGCGGCAAAATATATACTGCCTGCGATATTATTACACGCGTGGCAATTAGTTGTAGCTAAAAAGTGCCATTAAAAAGGAGAGGAGAGTGAAGTAAAACACACATGAACTTGTGTATGTATGTGTGTATCTCAAGAGGCCTGAAAATTGATAACGCGTTCTGAGTAGTAACATAGAGTGGTAGCCTTCTATGCGGATGTTTCCCAGAACGAGCGTTAGACTGGAAAATGTCCGTAGATAATGGAAAGCTGTTTATGCCACTTGGTAAAAGATTTTCCTGCAATTCTCTAACACTTTCGATTTTGTAACAACGATTCATTGTGAAACTGCGGTCATCCGAGCGACAATCGTTTCTATCAGACTTCTGGATCACGCCAAATGCGCTGGATCAACAAGAAAGCGTATGAACGTTAAAAGTTGCTCAATTTTCTATCTTTTCCAACGGTCGTTGACAGAGGCCTACGGATTTATGAACATGGTGACACTTCTGTTTGCTAAACTCTCTCGTTGAATTTAGTCGAAGCGTCTCGTGGTAAGCCTGTCGCACGTAGTTGGTGAATTCATTTTTTCCACATAGGTAGAACAGATATCATTTTATGATATCTGAGAGCTGGCAAAAAGAACCCTAGGCGTACCAGTACAAAAGGATTCACTCTGCTATCTCTCTGAAAACTGCTTCTAAGCGCGAGTGACACGAGGAATTACCGTAGAGAAAGATCGGTGTTCTGAGACCCTGTGAACGCAACCCACTCAGCAGCCTCCAAATTCACTGGTCGCAGCAATAACTCGTAGGCGTTAATCTTTTGAAAGCAAAACCGAGTACACTATCAACTCACACTGTACCAATAATGAGTGAGCTATTTCTTCTTCATGCTGTATAATTCTAATTGACCGACTTATGATTCGGTAGCAAAATATTTTAAACTAAGAACCCAGCTGAATCTGTCGGTTTTGACGTTTCCAGACGACTGAATGTGCTGCACCAGGCTGCCTCTTGTTTCAGTCGCTACGATATTCGGAAACATCAAAATCAAGAGATTCAGCAGGTTTCAGGTGAGTCTCTCGAAAAAAACAAGTGTTTGCAAATGGGTGTATATTCGCTAAGTTCGGGGAATTGGGTTTCAAGTAGAACACAATGTTGACGGAAACTCAGGGACTGCGCCTACCTGATGAGCCCCAAACAGGGCAAAACTGGTCGTGGGCTGTCGAGGAGTTTTCAGCAACCTTAGGAGTAGTGCATTACAAAATACAGTTTAAACTAAGGTTCATTGATCCAAGTAACCGACTTGTCGTTGCATCCTTAACTGTGCAAACTTCGAGACAAAACTTTTCCTCAGTTGTCAATTATCTGTTGAGTCCAGCACCTCAGAATTAGAATGAAAATTTTTCAGTGTACGGATATCCACAAAAGTACCTGACTAGTGTCATTAAACTCAAGTCCCTGTCATATTCTGCAGCTAGTATCAGGTGTTAAACCCATCTCGATCTAACTAACCATCTCTTTTTCTGCGTCATTCAGTGGATTATTGTGAACGATTTTTCTCCTAGGAGCTCAGTTCAGTCTTCCAGACATCAACTTAGTAATCTCCCATCTGCCGTCCATCTGTAAAACAGTAGGGCGAACCAACCAAAGTATCATCTTCAGGCCCCACGCTGAGCCATCTCACGGGTCTGCTGCTGCAACTGATTGGTTTTTTTTGCTCTCTAGCTTTCCCAACGCTCTGTTTTGTAATATCAAGTGTGCGAAATCGATAAAATGAGCGAAAGTTTCGTCCATCAATTTGTGAGTTGATTGACATCCTAGCCGCCACTGGAAATGAATATGGCCCAAAGTCTTGCCTCCTTCTAATTAGGTACCCTTAAAGCCAGGGCCTTTTACTAGTCCAGTGCCGTATCAGTTTTATTGGCTAACCTGATTTCCTCACAAGTGACTCGAAGCCCGTGAAACATCAGGGATAGTGGACAGGCTCATAAGGGTAATTCCTACTTTTTTCGATTCGTCTTTCCACAACACTTCATCGTATGTAAAGCAGCACCAAAGCGCTAATGCGATCTCAGACTCAAGCCATCTGAATCGGTGTCCTACCTTTGAAGCATTGATCAGTTGTTACCTCACAGAGGCGTAGCGTCTACTGCCCAAAGCCACAGTTTCTACTGGACGGGTCGGATCATGAACTGTTGACTCATGACTCTGCTCACTGCTGCTTAGATTGTGGCGACTCTTAAGTGACAGCTCAGTCCATCGACGAAACTCGCACGAAAGAAGAGTTTGCGAAGAAGATCAGTGGATTTTTTCGAATATCTTTTGGATTCCAATCGCTTCTAGTAATCTTTCTGTCCTTGACAACCGATCTGCTGCAGAAATAATTCGATTCCTTCGAGAATCAATTCTTAGTTGTTTTTTTTCGTTTGTGTTGAATTGCCGAAGTAAGAGCACCAAACAGCTTAAAAAAATCACATCTGGATGTTGGGTACTCGTTAACTATGGAGCACCCGAGTTTCCGTGACAGCGTTGTTAACCGTTGACAAATTCTATTAAGTACTATCCGAAATGACCAATAGAAACTGACTAATGAATAGAACTGAAAGCCGAAATATGATGGTGTGTTCATTTATCCCATCCAAGTCCCGCTAAGTTGGTGTTGTGGCCGAGTTTGAGTGTGCCGTGCCACAGGAGTTTACACTAGCTTGGACCGTGTTCCCTATTATTCAGCCATCATAAGATGGTCAAAGGAGAATGTCTCGGCAAAAACTGTTGTTTTCCGTACCATGAGATGGTCTGGGGTTTGAGTAGTGCCCTTCAGGACAGGACAGTTATCAAGGTCACATACCTCCTTCAGTTGGCCAACCTTTTCATATTATGAGAAGCAGAATGGACGGTTGAAATCATCGCCACCAGCAACATCACTTGGACCCAGAAATTGAACGTGACCACCAAAGTATAACTCAGGTCCAAAAACATTTTAGTTTAAAAAAAGCCCGATATGGATCCCAACACATTTTCTGTGTAAAGGAAAATCCAAAGCAGTCTACAATAACCCATATCCAGATCCAAAGGGTCTGGGTCAGCTTTACAACCAAATTGGTTGGACCATTAAGTCCTTTGTCCCTAGGGATTTTGCCGAGAACAAGGTAATACCAGCTGCATGTGAGTGTCAGACTTTTGAGTCAGGGATATCTTAAAAACTGTCACCTAGGCTGGGAGAACTGTTCACCCTTAATGCTATTTCTTCCCAAACCCTTATCAGCCTGTCAGTAAAGGATACAAGATCATTCCGCTGTCAGCCCTCTAACTGAGCTCCTTCATTCGACCCAGGAAGTGAAACCAAAAGGAGGCTCCTGGAGAATCTAGTTCTAGTAAGCCAGCTCATTGAATTTTTATTATTCCTGGACATCGTCTCGAACTCTGCATTGGTTGTTCTTACTCATTTTCTGTGGCCTCCTGGTTGGTTCCTGAGTTGTTCGTATCAACCAGCTGTCGTTATTTTGCATTGTGCCAAAAGTTTACCTGTACTGCTGACTGACACGAATGGCCCTTGTTGACTGAGTGACCGTGCATTGCGTCTATTGTCACTTTTACACTGAAAATTCTGGCGATTGTTAAGCAGGCATTGAACTCGATTGATCGGTTGATCGCGTTTCTTTTTTAGTTTGTCTCCACAGGCTCTGCGGTGCCCCTCAACCCTACAATCTGCAGTCGATAAATTCAAAAGGACTATTCTGAAGAGAAGCTCCCAACGCCCAACAGCTCCTTTGGTCCTCCTCCCTAACGGTTAGCCTTTGCTGTGTACCTAAAACAATCATGAAATATCCAAGCTTGAGATAGCATAACCAGTGAATCAGAACGAACTCTGCCTTTGGACATTGTACTCTCTCCCGTGTTGTACTCAATTAAATGGGTATGCTCAGGGTTCTAGCTGGACAGCTTGGTGAATGTCAGTGTTAACAGAGATACTAACTAGTGGTTACATGTTTTGACGGCATAGGCTCCGACTTTTGTCAAAGGCAACACAGACCATAACTAATTGGATAATTCACGACACCAAGTAAAACAAATTAAGCTTATACAGTCTGACTAAGCCAATAATGGATGCCGTCACAAATTCAGCTACTCTGACTAATGCCCGAAAATTCATAAGGGTACGCAAAGCCTCTGACAATGCAACAGGTTACTAAGACTCCAAATTGTGAAGTCTGGACGAAGATAAAGAGAGCTGGTCAACAGTGAATGTCCAGGAGACGAAGATGGCTTTCGCTACCAGAGACTATCCAATCCTTGCTAACCCTCTATCGACCTGCCAGATGAAAGATAGCGTAAATGAAATAAAAATTCTGCGAAAATTCAACAATTTTCTAGCAAAATTATTGTCTGATTTGTTAGATCAATCACTTTACAGCTAACTTCAACTCATCTAGTGAGTCGCTGTTCCTAAAAACACACTCGAACTACATGTGGACCGCAACTGGCTAAAGTAAAATTAAGTAGATCGCAAAATGTGCTCTTTTGAATGCGAAGAGGCACAAAGTCAAGATACGTCGCGCTGTAACCTGTTTAATGAAAGTGAAGCAACTATTGGTAGTTTGCGTGACCACACTTCTCCCCTGGATCTGGAATGTGGATTAATACACCCTTCAGCTACCTTTCAACCGACATTACTGCTTGATGATTTCAGCGTTGGTTGCATTACTCAAGAGTTATCTTTGACCCAGTTAACGGTCTACCAGGTAGTAAATTTCAAGGGAGCTTCTGTGCTATAAGTGAAATAAGTCTATTCAATCTGTTTATTTCGGCTAATAAGTAAGGTCCAGTTGCGTGCTTCTTGACACTCCAGCAGCTGGGCTGCAGCCATCGAATCATTTACTTGCAATGAGCAATCATCCATGCTTGGACCTTATGGACCATCCCTATTGATAAACAAGTTCTCTCAACTTCGAAACTGGTGCTTTCTTTTTGGAGTAAACTGAACTCAACATGTTGAAGAAAGTTAGAATGGTGTGTCCGTGAAAACTGAGTCCTAAAAGACAGTTGAATGAATACACTCCATTGCACGAAGTTTTATTCTATCAAACTTTCCCAAAAACAACGATTAAGTAACACCATAATCCCCATTTAGTTCGAACATTTTTACGTCAATTGATAGGTTATAGACACTTATCGTTAGAGCCTAGAAGCAATCTAAGTGTTCTAACCGAAAAGTGTTCACGAACATTTACTCATGCAAATGTACTTAACCTATGTTCAGAAACCGAGAAGCACCACAAGCCGGGAGACACCGGATAGAGACCTCCTAGAGTTTCGTATGATGATTACCGCTGATGAAGCGAAATACACACATTTTGCATACAAATTTGGTTCTGATGTGAAACCCACCTGAAAGCCAACTGAAACTTTCGTTTATAATTTTAAGCAACTGAATGTGCTACACGAGACCGCCTCGTGTTTTAGTTGGTTCGATACTCAGGATTGAATTTGAACTCTTTAGTCGTATGGATATGCGAGCGTAAGCACAAGCTGCGCCAGTCACTTAGATGCAGTTACGCGTGATGCTATACAAGATTACCCAAGCAGTGGTGTTGCTCAAAGGAGACTTGCTTAGCTGAATAGTTGTTGAAGAGCTGGTTGAAGTGGACTGGTAACCTTGGTACTTTTCAGCCGCGAAATCAAAAAGTGTCCAGTCTCATGAAACCCCGTTTAACAACCCACACGTCTGTGTATCCGTGCATGGTATACAGGATTTTCAGGATATTCCTCTAGTGCACCACCACCTTTCTGACATGACGAAATTTTCTTGGGATTTTTGAGCTTGCATTCAGAGATGGTATCGCAAACATAACTCGAATGATGAAGGGGGTATAGCCCCATCCAATATGCTAACTTTGGCATGTCGAGGAATTATTGGATGCAATTTTAGCATCACTGATGCCATTGTAGTATAGAGAAATCTAACCTTTATTAGTTAGACTTCTGAAGAAAGGCTTGGTAGCAAATGATAGACTGATACGAAGGTCAAGTAAAATCTAACCTGGCACCTAACTCTTGTTTATTTCACATTGCCGGAGAATCGAACAGAAAGCATGCTTTTATATGGAGTGAATAATAACAACCTATTACATTAAAAACTATATTTCTGAATTAGCACTGCGGTTAAGGAACTCCTCTGTTACCAAATCACACAGGACCTTTTTTTACTAAAAAAAAACAAGCTTCAAAAGCATGAAGTTCATGTACAATCTTCACAACTGGAATCTGAGAACAAGTATAACCAGGCTTTACACTACCCACGAGTCAGTAGGATATAATATACTTCCAGATACAACCAGAATAGCCAGTTCCAGGCAGGCATGAAATTTTACACCTGGTTGTTCGATACAACTGAGTATAGATTCAAATTAGTGGGATGGCAATCTGTACTACGGTCTGCTGCGCTCTGGTCCGAACATAATACACCAATTGTTGTTTACACGCTCACAAAAGAGGGCAACTGCATATCCTGTAAACTCATTCTCTCCACGATGTAAGACGATTCAAAACCGCAGTCAATTGTCCAGATGTGCTAACCATATTTAACTGTTGGCTTGAAAAGTGCGACACAAAAAATAAAGTAATAAATAACCGGCTTATGAAAAACCGGCGTCACGAGTAGTACATGACCTAAATGTCTAGCCTTTTTTCATTCGTTGGTTAACAAAACTGTAACACACTGAGGTGACTGACAATTAACCAGCAGACAGGTTAACCGGAAGTCGCCATGATCTGCTACCTATAGGATGTTTATAAAGGACTTGTAGGTTTTTTATACAGATAGGTGGTAACTGACACAGGTTTATCCGTCAGTGACTGCTGGACAACTGTGTGACAATCGGTTTGTACAGAATGCGGGTGATCCACCGATCTGATGTAAACCCGAAGGGATAAGATCGATTGGCGAGAGTACAAGTGCCTGTTAAGCGTTACTAGCAAAGTTGGTACTGGTCTGGAGTTGCCCACCAATTTCTTTACTTTTTTGAAATTTTAGTTTACAGGTTCCATTTATCGACGCATTTTAGAATCATTATTATCCACCCAAAAATAGACGTAGTCCTTATTTACGAGAGGTTAGTTGAACAACCGGGGGGTTTGTTGCTGGGCAAAGTTTCACTTTTGACACATTCGTCAGGCCAATAATTAGCTAGGTTGAACGGGTTTCAGGACAGTCAGTGAACTAATCATTGAGATTTTTTTGACTGGCCGACTTAACCACGCCTAGATTTCAGTCAGAGGCTGTTGTTCGTTGGTTGGTGAGAATGGCTAATGCATAGGATAGATTGGTTATGGTGGATTGTAATCACGTTGAATCGAGACCTTTTCCGGTCTAGGTTACCCTACAAAGATGCCGTTCGTAGATATCATTGGCTCACGTGAAGCAGGCTAGGTCAATTAAAGTGGGGTTGGGGTGAAGATTAAGCGAAGCTTAATCTGCCTGGATTTTATATATTCACTAGTAACTAAACAGCACCTCGTGTCACCAAGTCCCTTATAGTGATTAAATTATGTAACTTGGGGTCATCCACAACGGCAGCTGATGTTTCCCGATAAAACTGCGGTAAAACTTCAACCATTGGAAATTTAAAGTGTTCCAGGTGGGATCAGGCACATTCAAGTACTGGCAGATCAGACATTGACATGCCGCATTACACAAGCCTGCCTAGGTGTCCAGTTTTTTGGAACTTCAGTAAATATTCGACGCCGATGGATTATAATTGAGCTGAGTTGACTTTGTATTGAGGATATGTTAGGTCATGAAAACTCTGAATATCTTCTGTTACGAACCCTTCAACGAAGATATCGTTTCCCATCATTTTCGATTCGTCGGAAAATGAAAACAATTTTACTCGTTGTAAAAAAACGAGCCCCTGTCAGATCATGGGGGACGGGTTGCTCTTGAAAGAAGACCCCTTGAAGAACAGGCAATAGTACTGAGGGTCAGAAACAGAAATGACATTGAATAATAACTTCTCTTATTTATACCACTTCTAAATGTCGATATGGTAAATGTCACATTGCTAATGATCCGAAGAGAGAAACAATGCCGCCGGTCGAGTGTGATCATTTATGCACCATGTTGATAGAGCCACTCATACAGGACGTAATGTGACAGACCAACAGGGTCACCAGTGTCACCCATTAACTCACTGACCTCTTCAGATTTGTCATAGCTGTGACCACACACCAATACAGAATGGATATTGGTAGATAGACAGAAAGGCTTTTGGTAAAGTACATTAAAAGTGATGTTAGAATCAATCACCTGACTCTCCGAAAGACTCATCACTACGCAGGTAGTAGAACTCCTCGATCGGATGGTCGGCCAAAACTGGTTGTGTGGCTTCAATCTCTTGCATAACTGTCTTATCATTGTGCAGTACAACAGCACGTGAAGCATTAGATTATCATGATTCGGGGGCTGACTAGCAGCTTAAGTTTGGGATGTACAGGCGTCAGCCAAGTAATTATCCTATGATGAAAACAATCAGTAGAAGCAAGTTTTTGAATATCCTCGACGTTCATCGGCTAATTCTTGCTCCGAGACCCCTTCTCTTAGACGGCTAAGGTGATATGCGAACATTTTTCTGCCACTGTATTCACCTAATCTTTTCCTGATACAAGCCCCTAGTACAAACGTTTCGAAAGACAAATAATCAGTGGTCACTCGTGAGAAATGTTCGATTTTGGTGTAGCTTTTTCAAGGAGAGGTGAAAAAGTAACGCGTCTACACAGCTCCTAAATTGAAATGTGAGTACTTATGATAGACCATTAGCGACCCGGACAGTCAATTTAATGAACCTATCTCTCAGAATCCTGCTGCATTTATGTTACGACGCAGTTGGAAGATAAACCGGGAATATTGCAAAAAGCATTCACATATGATCCAGTGCTAATAGCAAAAAGTACTAGAAAATAAGTGCCACAGGAAAACTGTGACCTACCATTACTATACCAGCGCGGTAGGAAACCGTCGTGTATCGTTCACAGTACAACTTCAGATTGAGCTTCTGTCGAGCAGATGGTCCTCTAAAGTACAACCGAAGTCGCTGCTTTAGTTGACCCCACCGGTCAAGGTCGTCTGTTGAAGAGTCTTTCTCCTCCGTGCCAAAGTCAAATGGCTTCTTCGTTTTTAATTTTAATGTACTTCCCCAAGGGGGCCAAACTTTACCATATTTGACCGAACTTAGACGATGAAAGCGCGAACTCGGATGAATTTCGGGGGAATCCGGCTCTTGCGGTGCTTCCTGTAATGCATGAACTGTAAATCTATGACTGGTCGTCACGGACTGCTTCTTTCCGTAAATATTCTCACATTCTGAAATGTCATCACTTGACTCCACTTCCGTGCACTGATCTTCGCTATTATCGCCATTGTCTTTACAATACATGCGAAGTATTCTACCTCGCTCGACATCTGGGATCACTTGGGACCTTTGGATACTTTGTTTTGTTTGCTTGGGTTCAAAATGACTCTCGTGCCGACGAAGGAAGAGCCGCACTGCCCGAAAAACCTTCATGCCGATTGCACCACATAGGATAAAACATGTCACCGTGAATGGGGCCCACCACGGGATGATGTCCTTGCTACATGATTCTGGGGGACTGAAATCGGCCATTTCCACTAGTTCATCAAATGACCGACCAAAATATTGGCAAATATCGTGAAGCTTACAGCATCCAAACTACTGCTTTGATGACCCCATTCACGCGCGGACCTATCGCGGATGGTATATAAGGACAACCACGTATGTCCAGCCAACTAATGTCCATCTTAGTGTTGCTGAGGGTCTACCAGCCGCGTGTGATTGAATTAGTTCATAATAATCGTGCAATCATGTCACTCCGACAAGGTAGAACAGGCGATAGCTTGTTCTCAGTGTGCAAACAGCGCGCGTCATGTGCAAGGCCACGGAGCCAATGGAATTGCTGCACAGCAGTCATATGTGAATAGACTCCTGCTGCTGACTGTCCGTGGTGCATTTGTTATAGATGAGGTTGTGGAAAACGACAATGCTGGCTGTCATATCCAGGTACTGACCTAGTGCTATCTTGACTGATGAAAAAAGTCCGTGACATGTCACGACAGTGATTATACAACTTAGTAAATGAATTTCAGCTGACAGGAATATATATATATATATATATATATATATATATACCAACACAAGTATTCAGCGGGTTGTGATGCACCCGGATGGAGAAGGTGCCCGTGCGTACCATTTTCACCAATGGATTTTTCCATTAAGACATCATCTACCTTCTGCTGCTAGCTTTGTGTCAGTAGAAGGAATCTAAGAGTTCTCACTGATCATGAAATCTGGATCATTCTGAAGTGCACGAATACAGTGGTGACATACCATGCCAGACGGACAGTGGCCTCTTCAGCACTTCAAAAAATAGACGTCAGCTAGAGGACTTCCTTTTAGCTTGATCTAGTTGCCCCATGGAAACTCGCTACATCATTCGCAATACCTGCCGGTGCTCATTGTAGGGAGATTCACGCAGACCATATGCCAAAAGCCATTCTAAAACATTATTTCTTGCTTTCCATTACTCCATTGGTCCACTTGATTTCTTCGTGTTAATTTCAAAAGAGAAATGCTTCAAACATTTGAGGTTCACTGATTGTCGGTTGAAGCGTTTAATAAGTGATGCTATCTTTTCCCGAATTACGACCCTTCCAAAATTGTCAGTATTCGAATTTTCGAATAAGATTTTGGTAGAGGGCTGCGTTCTGATGGGCTTGATCTACTCACAAAGGGATGCATACGGGTTAACATCACTATCCTGCATAACACATACAGTTTGTAGCGCTCAGAATTTCTGCCACATCATTATTTGCCTAACCGAAGAGGAAGGTTGCAGGGAGAAAAGAAACAATCCCAAGCTCGAATAAAGGGACACTGTGGACGACATAGATGGATAGAGTTTTCTTTATAACATTTCCGTTGGTTACCCCGAAGAAACGCACTTGTTTGGCATGACGAAAATACGCAAGATAAACAGGATTGGAAGGACTCAAACGGCGAGCCTGCTTCACTTACTCAATGGAGATGAAGCGTGCGGAGGGTCATTGGAACCATCGGCTTTTATTGAGTTCGGTTGCTCCCGTTTCGCCTCAGATATAGATTTTTTAAGCTTTCCCTCTTACCCAGTAGCGGCACGCAACAAATTTGTTACGTAGTTGGAAGCTAGGTGTAATACTGATGAGGTTAGCCTAAACTGAGTATTAAAACCAGTACATTTCGGTGTACGTGACGCCCTCTATGGTTCATCACCAGAAGACTGTCTGATTACGCAAGGTTTCACAGTCTAATTTTAACATCCGTCATATCCTTATCTATAGAACAGTCTGTTACAGCTGTTTCACCGTGCCTTGCAGGTGGCTCCATTTTGTCGTGTATCTGCCTGGTATAACTCAAAGGCGGAACACCGATTATGACTTCGGTTGCTGTGATTTGCCTTTTCCCCACCCCTCCCCCAGCATGTCATTAACAAGTTTAAAAAGCCCTTCTGATTCGTTCAAAATGAGCTGTGTAACGTTGAACATCATGAGGTCGTTAATCTTACTTGGCCACACTTCGATCGTGCTCTGTGATTATCAGTACGGAGTCCGCAGAGACTGTACATTTTGAGGGCAGCTTGAGATATTACACCACCAACGTCCCTCTCTATCTCTTCTTCACAACACACAATATGTCGTTTCAGAAATCGTATAGAGTAACTGTGGTCTGAATAGTGGATGTTGTTATTTGAACAGTCGCAGATAAAACAGTGTCAGACGGAAAATACAGACTGAAGTGACAGAGGCACACCGAGTATTCGGTCAAGAGGGATGGTTAGGTAGGATAGCTATGTGGTTACTCCAATGAACGTACGGAACCAGTTGGCAGGTTATTACAAGATTCACTTGAGTGCATAATCTCTGGGCTTCTGCCCCTGAATTATGACGCAAGGTGCCTTTTAGATGCTCCCTTACTCATCGTCTCGAATCTGTGAATCGGTGATCTTGGATACGTTTAAACAAACCAAGTAGCCTGGCCTCATTCCTTTTTGACGGATCTGTACAACTGTCAAAAACTGGACTAATTTTTTTTCTAATCCACGCAATCATACTGATCCGCATAGTCATCATTGTATGTGGCGTAGGCCTGTGGGTAGACTTGTGAAAATTACCTTTCCAGGATAGACATTAAAAAGCCTCCGTGATTGTGTTGCCCTAAGAGAACAAGTTAGCGGCGGCGGTGGTGAACCAAATCTGTGGTGATGTTAAAAAACACGGCCTTCTCTTCATTAGGACAGAAATCATTCGGATGTTTTGTCTTTGAGGCCCACTTGCATGTCCAACGCATTTGGTGTCCACACCCCCATGTGACATGCCAATCACTTAACCAGCAATACTTTTGAGCAGTTTACCAAATCAATTGTTTGCTTCCTGATTTCAATGGGCGAGATACTCGTACTATGTGGCTGTTAGTGCGTGGAACACTTAGGATAAACATTTAGGGCAAACGTTTATGAAACGCGGAATGATAGTTTTAGAATGGATATTGTGGTCTGTCTCCGGAAGAATAGCTTAACAGGTAACGTCTTCATGTATTACATCACTTCGAGATGATCTAGTTGGAGAGGTTCTAGTCCACAACTTCTTAACTCACTATGAGAAATGTTTTGTTTTGGCGGTTCTGGGTAAAGTATTTACGATATATATATATATATATATATACTATCGGAAAAGGAACAGGAGGGTTATGAGGTAAAGCCCAAAAACCTAGAAGTTTCATTCAGATACCACATGAAATGACCGGGGCCGTTCGTACTGTTGTAACCATTCAGGATGAGTCAGTTGAGTTTACTAGACACTGCGGGCCAAATTACGGATGGTCATTTTATTCGGAAAAAGTTCCGCACAACTCCGATAATACTTGAACTTAATGAGGCTGTGAAATGGGATGGAGTGACACAGAAAATCTCGACTTACGGTGATATTTCTTTTCGTTGACAATTTAGTTAAACAAAACACAATCATGCCGTCGTTAAGTCAAACAGCTGAAAAGCACGGCTGTCGATCATGTGGCTGTTGAACTGTTTGTCAAGTTTAACAATTAACTTGCAAACGCTTTTTCGCCAGACGGGTAGATTTCATCGGTCAACTGCAAAGCATTCTACAATTTCATTATTTTCATATGTGAATTCACCGACAAGATAAAATACTTCCCGTGGGAGATGTAAAGACTTTTCGTCAAACTGTGATAAAAGCTGTCGAAATCATTAACATATTACTAGATATTGTTTACTGAAATTCAGACGGGTTCAAAATATTGCCTTTATCCACTGTCACTCCGGAAGAAAGTGGTCATACTGAAAACATATGTGGGAATATGTAGATGATTCTGTCTGTCAGAGGAGTATCCCCAAAGAACTTATGCCTTCAACGAGAAAGCAAAAGCATTCGGTTCAAAAACTACTCGCAGCAGGGTGAATATGATGCTTCGTAAGGAATATGTTTAGCAAAGTAGCACGACATCATCGCTCACATGGAAATGCAATTCCCTCGCATCTGCTGACACTGAATACAGGAGAGCACAGCTTGACTCTAACGGGAGACTCAAATCGTTTCCTCGTTTGCGAAACTTCTAAACTTACTAGGCCTTACAAAAGTCGCTTTGTGTTCATCCTGTATGATATTTAAAAACCCAAAGTCCTGGTAAAGTTCAAAACCCGTAGTAGGGTTTTCAAAATATTTCAATAGCCATATGAGTAGTGCTTCGTCAGCAAAATACTTTGCGACTTCTAAAACGTCAAACCAAGTGAGAAACGAGGCGAACTTTGTGCGACACATCCTTTTGAAGAATATCATCGAAAGATTCAGCTGAGATTCCGTTGAGTATAAGTAAGTGTACTCAGCAAATCTCGCTCAGTTTAGGTTCAGGTAAAATATAAGTTTTTTGGTTGTTGGCCTGTTCGCCGAGCTTGATAGTTGGATTGCAAACGTTTCATCACCAATCGAGGTGACATCATCAGTGCAGGGTTGAGTGGGTCACCCACTCAGCCCTGCATTGACGATGTCACCCGAGTGCACCCGAGCTACCCACATCCCACAAAATTGCTAAGAATATAAGCTTGACAGAAACACGGGCAATGTGCGTGACAATGTGGTAAGCCCAAAGAAGTGAAAAACCAGTTGTGCACTGTAAAAAAGTTTTCAGTAATCTTATGACCAGTGTGTTCTACCAGGAGGGTAGGGCTAATTGCTCAGTACACTAAATGCTGGGTGTTCGAACGGTTATGTCAAATACCTTTTTGGCTGTCATACGCATGCATCATTTTCCCCTTGTATACACATCAGAGCAATTTAAGTTGACTTCAGTGACTCCAGTTTACAAACTCGTGTCAGTTCGCGTTATCCACATTTTTCCATGCACTTCTTCACTTACCACAACATCACAGTGTCGCCAAACTGTAACGCCGTTCCAATACGGTCCAACAGGAGGACGACAACGTCGCGTCTTCTCAATTTATCAGTAGTCGATATCAAGGAGAAACTCTCATCCCTCGGAATGCCACAAACCATGATCCAGCCTACATTCTGGCCCGATTTTGACGATGCTATTCGTTATGGCTCAGGAGATCTGGAAGTGGCCTCTGTTTATGACAGAAGCAACTTACGCGGCCAAACGAAAAAAATTTATGGGAAGAAACTTGGGCACTAGTTGAATCAAGTTGTATAGCCTTACAGTGTTTAATTTGACAAGGGAACTCAGACACCAGAAAGGATTAATATAACAGGAAGTAAAACCGGAGAACATTTCCACCAAATCATGGGAGCCGATTCTGGAATAACGTGTCAAAAGCTTGGCTTCGGAGATCACATTTTTATAAAATGTGAAGAATTCCTGCACAAATCATGCGGGTGTTGTGAATTTCGCATCATTCCAACAGGATATCTCGCTCCTCCAAAGGGAAGTTGACAAGCGTTCTTGATAGCGTGTAAGACAGTAAAAAAACAACATGTGTTCCTAAAGCTAATCTGTGTGTAATAAAGCTCCTTGAAGGCCCTTTGTAACGAGAGTTAAATGTCCATATCATTAAGAAAAGTGTACCTGCAAGAATAACGCCCAACATTTTGCTCCGGTTTTTCGGTGTTTAGCTTGAAATTAGGTAGACCAGGCATCAGCTGCAAGCAGACACTTATCAAGCTGTTTTGGTGTGGCGAAATCCCTATTTAACAATCCCTTCTTTGAAAGTACTATCATTAGTTAGCCACGATCTTCTTGAAGGTCCTCAAATTCTTATTGAAAAACCCTTCTATGAGAACCTGCAGGCGATCTGCCCATGAGAAAAGACAAAGGTAAGTATTATTGCTTTAGTTGGTTTTCTGACTAATTGAGCAGGAATAT
>NW_008751697.1:409033-427671 GCF_000715545.1 Opisthorchis viverrini | reverse complement strand
AGAAATATATATATATATATATATATATATATATATATATAGTGAGAAAAAGGCGAGCCTGGTTTCGATAATCAAGGACATCACTGGCTATATTAGTTTACTTGTTCAGGTCCAACACCCTTCCAGTGCCTAGTTACCATGCTACCCGAAAGAAGCACGAGGGCTGGGATACTGCCAGGTTGCCCAGGCCTAAACAGTGGAAGTCCAGAGGCAGAGGTCGGGTTCGAACGAATGACCTTCCGGTCAGTAAATTCGCGCTCTAATCACTTGAGCCATCTCGTCCCCATACTAGTTTACTATTGAAACGCAATAGGTGGTTGAACTAAATGTGGTCATTTTTGAAGTTTGGTCACTACAGAGTTGTTTATTCCTCCTCAATTTTGCATTCGTCTTTGGTGACATCTGCCAATTGGCTCACACACGAACTTGAGCAGCTGCTTCGACCGAAGATGGGCGTTCCAGGATTGAATAGCTGAATCTATAAAAGCACAAACGCCTCCATCTCAGAGCCGTAAACCACAGGACTCCAAACTTGAATTACGATCTTTTGACGTCACACTACGTATTTCAATGCAGTCAACCGTAAGTGTCAAAAATAATCGTGTTGGCTGCATGGGCCTCTGGGAGGCATCCATACCGGTGTTTTACCTCGGAGGACAGACTACCCTCAGAGGAAAACAATTCTCAAAAGAAACCATTGATGCTTGGTCATATCCTACGGTGACTGTAGAACCTGTACGATGGACTGCCTTGGAGAAAACATCAGTTTGCCTCCTCATTGAACAACAGATATACAAGACGGATCGATTATGGCTTGCAGAGAACCAGAGAACCGACACAATCCTTGGGTGACGTGTTACATCCATGCTTAATTTACCCATATTGTCATTTTGGAACATAAAATTTCACCAGCCCATTGGGAACTGGCGACGTCTTCAAAATTGGTCTCCAGTGAAAGTGAGGGTGCCTTTATTAGATTTGTGCATTTTAAAGTTATATGACTGGTCTTGATTCTTGAAAGAGAATTTCATGCAGAGTTCTCAGGCGAGTAGGAAGATACATCGATCTTATAGCTTTTAATCCATTATGACCTAATACACCATAACCTTCTTGTAGCGATACTCTTCGACGCCAAAAACCCTTTATTTGTTTGAAAAAAATAAGAAAAGTTTCCCGACTTTGATGTTTAAAGAAGCGAAAATACACACAACCGAATCAAGCGTGGACTTTGAGCAAAAAGAAAGCCTTTTATTCCGCCATAATTGATATTTCTAGGTGCTGTTTCCCCTATGGATTTGCAGCAATCTTCACTCCTGTGGTGACGTTATCCTGCAGAACATTTTTACCTCACAGTAACACTAAACGCTCTCCAATTTTCTCGCTATTATAAAAGCCTATTACCGCTGATATTGTCGATGGGGAAAACCAGATTCATCGCACAAGAAACAAAGTTGGCTTTCCTCGAGGTAGACTTTTGTTCGGGGGAGGGATATTATACTTGCACATATACTGTGCAATGTATGGCACGGAATTGTGCAGAATCGCAGTGTTACGCGGACGTAAGGGGTTGATGGATGATGCCAGTGACTCATCGTTTATTGACGTACCAGGTATTGTTGTAATGTTATCATGACTAGAATGGCTGATTGCACTTAACGGACCTTTGCGAGTTTGTTTCGTAATCGGGTTTACATCGAATTCTCAGGCTTATCCGCAGCAGCATATCCGGATCCGTGTGAACCATTTGTCTTAGCTTGTGTGCACAGACGTCCATTCCAATTGTTCATCAAGTGTTGAGAGACAATCCTCACTAGATTTGGGCCAACCATTTGTATGTATATGTACCCATAAATGCACTAGATTAGATGTACTTATAGATCTAAAAATTTCGAGACCTACTGGTGGCGAACCGCCTTGCAAAATATGAGCCTGTGATGATATGTTGTCGAGGTTGACACTTGGGGGTTTCAGTTTGGTGTTCTCTTTAGAATTTATTTACTCGTTGAACATTGTTTGTCACCTTTACAATCATTGCGTCTCGGTGAGAACTGCATATTATGGTTTGATGTAAATAAGTGGTCGACCAACGAGTCATAGTCGAGCTTTATGAGCTATCTTCCACTTTATTGTTGAGCACTGTATCACGAATCACGCACAAAATATTTGCCACAAAAATGATGAAAATTTCTCCCCCTTTATCATGTATAGCTTCAAAAGCTGGGTTTAGATATCAGTCCCAGATGAACTATCCTTTGTTTGTCGGCCAACAATAAACCCTTTCTTGAAATAGTTCACCTGTTCAGTGTTGAACCGCATATGGGCTATGTGCAAACAGATTTTCGCTGGACAACCGTGGTCACATTGAGTCCCCAGCTATTCCTACTGTATTACATTTCGCACCGCATCGATTACGCAACAAATGTTTTAATAAGTGGATCAAAGATTACCACAAATTGGGTCGCGCCAACTTGAAGCCGTCTACTGATCAACAAACTTTGGAAATCGTGTGTGCCTAAGGATAAACAAGCAGGCACCGGAAACCGGAAACGATGGAACTTGCACATGAAGGGGTCACCTTTTGTTTACTTGAAATCTGTCTAAAGAGTTAACGGAACCCCACCGAACTTGGCAGGCTTCTGTTGAACGAGGTGTCTTGAAATGTGACTCGATTCAACTAATACGCCACATAGACAAGTGCGCTCTAGTCCAAAAGCAACGCGTTGTCAATAGTTATTATGAGCCCTGCAATGTATTAAATGGGTTATTATCGAAAAAGTGCAAAAGCAAAGCCGTTGAATCTATGTTGTTTGCATTAAACAGTATGGCAACCAAGAATGGAAACTGATGTAGTTGATTCAGGGCCCAAACAAAAGCTGTATAAAGAAAATGCGGGTTTCGGTTTGAAATAGAAACCTAATGTAGTGGACTTTTCCCGCTGTTTCGTGCCGATTGAATTAAAAGTGTTCGTTTAACCGAAACCGTGGTTCTAACTAAGGGAACCAGTCTGTGATGAAAAACAGCGAATCACTGTGAGGAGAGTTTTCACACAACTTCAAAGGCCCTCATGTCTTTTGACAGCTCACAAATCTTGTCGAAAGCATTCAAGTAGATATACGTATCGCAGATTTCCTGATGAACACTGACCGCTGAAGTTCAATGGTGTTGGTGAGAGTCATTCTTAGTTGAGGAGAATTTCATGATCATAATATCGACTATATTGCGAATAATTACTGCGGAAATATGTTCAACAGAAAATTTTACTGTATCTAATATGAGAAGTTGAGCTTCGGCTTGATGTCCTGTTACTTATTTATAAAAATGATAGCTGCGGTTATATCTAGGCCACATTAGTATGCTTATAAGAGTTCACAATTAATGTGTGGATTGGCTGTGAATGAACCATGATTCTAAGATGAAGCCAGTTCTGTGCCCGCAGAAACGGTGATTTGACACTTCAGTCTTTCCATGAGCAGATGTGTCTCCAGCCCCAAAGACAATTCACTGTTTCTCTTGTTTGATTCAAATAGCAATTGTGACACCTCAATAGTTCTCTGGCCTTCGGGCTAGGCCTACTTACCGGATGCGGTTGTGATGATCCGGCTTCCAGTTTCGAATTACTGAGCGATGCTCCCCTCAGTGCAGGTTGTGCTCTTGTCTACTCGAGGTTTTGTGGGTTAACTGTTCCCTGTAATTCTAGACTGTAAACCTGATACGGTTTGAAATTCCTGACATGGACCCCTCAACGTAACGGTCGGATCAGTCAGATATTAGGTAGTACGCGGTTATTTTGTTACAGGCCAGTAAAGCCAAATGTCCCACCTACTTGGTGTTCGTGGTTTGGATTGACCTGTGAAAGTAGGCAGCAAGGAGTGTAGCACTAATACCTTAAGCCACCCCGGACTTCAGTTTTTAATTCCTCTACAATAATAGATTACTTGCTTGCAACCAAGCTGAAATACCGGTCGGTTCAGGCGAACGAACTGATTTCTGGTAACAAATACAGCGCTGCTGCTTCCATAGGAATGGATATGTGGATGACCTGAATAGAAAATCGTCCTCACGCCCTTACCGCCTAGAAGGGAAGACCAGCTTAAAAGGATTCCATGCTGTGCTGAAGACCTTATCTTTTTGGTGACAGTGTGGTTCGCTCAAAAATGCGTTACGTTATCTTACACGAAAAGCTAATGCAGCTGATAGGCATGTAGCCGCCGATAGATGGCGACGGGTTTTGTTCTTCCACTGCACAAAAGTAAGGTTGCCCTCATGCAGCGACTAGCTACACGTTGAGCAGAAACTTTAGCCAAGCCAAAGAATATCTTCTTCAGGTTCAGACCTAATTCTTGATGTTTGTGTGCAGTATTACTTGCTTAAACGTCTGTTTCCGCGGTTGGCTGCTTTAAGCCGCTCGTGCACGTGACTCCATTTGACCCGCTTTTCACTCACCGCAAAACTTTTGGTATTGACGGGGTTAAATGGCTCGCTTTATTCTTTCGTGCAAAACATTATTTGCAGATTGTTATAAATTCTCTCCGTATTTTCCTCATCTACTGCTGCAGGAGTGGTGATTTTGTAGTTGATGAATATTTTGTTCAATAACACAATTCCCTGGTTCCGCTTTCCGTGGACGATTGACAATTTAGCCGAAATGGATATCCTACCTGTTTTTATTCCTAAACAGGATTTTGAGAGTACCGTCATCTAACAAACCGTCATCGAGAGACCTATTTTTAGTTGCTCTCTCAGCTGTTGGAAGCACCGCAGATGAACACTGTGTTTGGGCGGGGAAGAACACTACCAGTAGCGGGTGAATTGGTCTCGCAAAAGGATGTATTTGATCCGTCTCGGTCTACCGGGTCCCAATACATTGAAGCCTTCGCATAAGACAGAGTAACTAAACCCCGGGATATAGTAGATGAAAGGAGCCTTCATTTTTCGGGCCCAGCAGTTGATGGAAATCTCGTGAATTGTGGGCGCCCAGGGACACATTGCTTGTCTGGTCGTGAATTCACCCAGCCCGAAATCTAGTGAAATAGTGTTTTTTTCCTCAGCTTAGTTCTCCGAAGCCCACATTCCCATCAAAACAACCACCAAAGGTGTACAACGTATATTAACGCCCAAAACCAGGTCAATAGCACGTGAAGAGCGCATCGTATATAAAGTGTATGCAGCCACAACATTCTGGAAATTCTAGAGCCTTTTGGTGCGCCATCAGCAACCGGTATTCCGCGAATACTGGGACATGATTGGCACTTGCGTCTAGACTTCCAACCAATGAAAGCTCGCCTTGATGTCAAACCGGCCAGCGACCCAAACGTTTGGCCGATCTTGTGCACTATAGGCTACTCGGCCATAGCAGAGCCTAAATGCGAGCGGTGAAGCGGTATCTGTGTGGAATTCTGCCTCACAAGTATACAGATGTAGAGTGATTTTATGGGATTCTGGGTCGGACAGGGTCAATATTTTCTCAGCGATCAACATTATTATCAGCCCCAAACGTTCCACGAAAAATGAAATCGATTCTGGCACAACTGCATGAGTGATTAGCTATTGTGTTTGTACCACATACAGCGGAGACAGTGCTACTTCCTTCGGAAACCGTTGTTTACACTGACCATGCACAGATTTGGTGTTTTTACTATGAATATCAGTTTCTTGATATAGTTAGTTAACCCGGTTTCAACCGCGCTTAGTTCCCAAACAGGACGAAATCAAAACTCGTGGCCGCTCGCTCGAATAGCAAGACTGTAGATTCTGCTTGCAGAAAAACTCCCATATGAGAGATAGCTGTTTTCTACGAGACCCACATCCGAGTTGCCGTTGACAGTTCATACCAACAAGAATAACTTGCAAGGTTAAGCGAGCTGCGCTTTAGGGGGCGGTCGCAACAAGACGTGAGGGGTCCGAGGAAGCGGCTTGTTTCCTATCTCGGTAAAATCCGCCTGACTGACTTTTTCCATTATACAGAATACAGATACAGTATATAACAGGAACAGATGGCTTCAATGAGAGGAAATAAAATGCAAAAAGGACAGAGCGGAGACCTAAACCACTTGCACATACCAAATAATACCCCCATGACCTTTGGACAGCATTGATTCGCCGGACGGTAGTTATAGCTATAACAAGTGTCTGTGCAGACATCCAAGGTCACGCGTCCACTGACATACCCCTTCAGTGTATGCTCCGGAAGAAACGTGCAGGTTGTAACCCTAATGGCCATATGACTTTGCTATCGACCCGACTGAATAAATGTCCCGTGTCTAAACGAGTCTGATACTATGAAATATTCAAGGCATTTTCGTCGAGCATTTTGACTAGTTTCCCATAGTCGTTTTAGGGATCTGATATGGACAGCCTCTCGGGTTGCAACAATCGAACTGAAAAATTTGCGATAATCCGTTTCAAGGTCAAGAGTCAAATTACGACAGTCTTCAATGGTCTGCGTTTGTAATCGGGACTGTTAGCTGTCCATACGGGATTGTTAAAATTGCTAGCGTTTGCTATCAGTACGAATCAAGCAACTTTGTCAGTGGTAGTAGTCAACAGTGCATTCGGATATTTTGACGAAAACTTAGAACGCAGTTTGCTGACGTAACAAGTACTTGCAAGTATTCAGAGTTGCCTAACAAAATTCGACGAATTATTGTGTTCTCTCTCTTAATTATGGAGGAAGTACTGTAATGCAGCCCACAAAACAAACCAGGATGTGAATGATCACCACATGATCCCAGGTCTTCAACCTGTAGGTTCCATACGCACCAGCTAGCCGCATTAACCAAGTTCTCTAACCTCGGGGCCAAACTCATCTTCGCGCTGCTTCCTTTTTCTTCTGCAGTTCGAATCTGAAAAACCTTCGCAACTACTATACCTCACATGGAAATTATGACCCAATATAAAAAGACTTGGAATAATTACTGCAAGCTGAAACAATGCGTGAAGTCGTCTCTCTGAGAGCTAAAGGATTCAGAGAGTAAAAGTGAAAATAACAGTGCAACAAGTAGCAAAAATGTGGAACTCTATTGTGACTGTTGAAAATAGTCTTCCTTCTGGTGTTCCTAGTGTTACCTACAGACTCAAAGACCAAAACAATATTTTTTGGCTTTAACCGTTCCATTGCAGCTGTTAGGGTGGATCAAGCGCTTCAGATAACCGGACGGAGGTAAGAGGTCGGTTATTAGCTATGATTACTAAACACAGTTCCCCTGGCTAATCTACACAGTTCGACTTTTTCGTGAAGATAACCAGAAAGATTCCGACATGAGGCTACAGCGTGTCATCCCATTGAAATTGTGTTTAAATGAAAGTAATTTCTTCTTCTGAACGCAGAAATATGTACAGCGGATCTAAAAGGAGTCAGAATAAGTAAGGTTAAAATCATTATTTTCGGAGACGAAAAAACGACTTAACGGCTTTCGCTCCAAGAAGCCGTACTTCACCAAGTTCCGGATTCGCAAAGCTCCGTACCAACGTGGATTACTCAGAAAAGAGATTAAAAACTGACATACAGATTGAAAACTTACACACCCGTTAACAGCTCTAAAATTATAATACACGCGTTTTAAAATTCATGGAAATAAATCATACGTTTTGGTTGTCAGCTTAAAGCAGTTCTTGTTGCTCACTTGTAAGTATCTTTTTGAGTAGATACTACGGAAGGATTATGTTGACTTCCCTTAAAAGTTTGTCTAAGGGATTATCAATTCTTGTCCCATCATCAGGTGACACACCAATCCAAGAAGTTTCAAGACGACAAGACAAAGGCAAATTCTTTTATTGCGGATGGGAAATATTTCCATTTGATGAACAATAGCTTCATCAATTAGCTATACATGTTTTCTGGATTATCGTACACACGTTCATTTTACAAATCATGAATCACCACTGTTATTGTCATTCATAACGATAGCTTTACCGGATAGGCAATTATTAGGCCGAACTCCATGAAATTTCCTTTCGTAGGATTTCTCGTTTAACGGTAGTCTTCTGTAATCATGAAGCACAAAAGGAATGAAACTACTTACAGTATCTACTTAAAATGTTACATATCAAGTACTACGGAACAGCACACCAAGTGTGCTCTTCTACTTCCTCAGCTCCTTTTACTTAAGCTGACAATAAATAAAGGACAGTGTCCTGAGTACGTGATAAGTACAAACGCGATAAAATTCATCTTTCGAATTTCGCTCCTCGCATTCACTATTTACCTTCGAAAAATTAAGCCAAGCAAAAAGGTGCACAGTTATTTCGTCTTTATTGGGTATCAGTTAACAGAAGATCAGCCAAGGATATGGAATAGCCATGAGGAAGCGAAGTTAAGATACGCATCTCTAGTGTCTCATAGCTCCAACCTACCTTTGAACCAACTACGGTTTTGTTGATTGGAATTGCTTGCCAAAACACAGATGCGTTTTTGAATAGTCCCAAGTCTGTAGGCAGAGGCATGATTTTATCCTTCTTAGGGTTACCTGGTCTGCAGAGTACCGCAACTATATAAGCTATTATAAAAATATGCGTAGAAACCACCGTTAGTATACCTTTGAAAAGCTCACTTGAAAGTTTCTGATCTGGTGTGGCACTGAGGGACAGTTCGAAAACAGATGGTTTTGATACAAATCAAATCTTGCAAAAGGTGTATGTGACAATAGCGTATATCTGTCACACGCTCCTGTGAACCAGGGTATCCAAAAGACCGCATCGCGAAGTTGGCATAGATTGTTTGCTCTCGGATAGTTAGATTTAAGCAGCAAATAGCGTATTAAGACGTCAAAGAATGTGACTGACTTTCAGCATTGTCTGGAATTTGAAAATTTAATTATAGCACACCGGTAACAGGTCCCTAGAGAACCTCGCTTACATTTCCAAGATAGATATCCTTAGACGACACTAAACCTTTCACTTGCATTTCTGCATAGCGTGTCGAGTCGTGCATTTTTAACAATTTCACGGGTGAGCAGAAACTTCTGTGAGCAAAAAGTGGTGTTTGGACAAAATTCTTTTGCCGTTGGTTGACTGTAGAAAATGCGCAGACATGTTCATCACAAAGTTCACGAGTAAAGATAGTTTACGCCCGTTCACCATGTATTTGTTCAGTCTAAGGTAAACTTATCCTACTAAATGGTGGGTCCCTAGCGCCCTTTCTTTTAGCTCTATGTGACCGACTAAATTGGCTAAATCACGGAATCCATCAAAACCAGGTAAAAAAGTATGAAAAAGCGGAGTGCTGTGTAGACGTCAATAAAACTTCAAACAAATACTTCAATACTGCATTCTTATGGGAATCGCTAATCCATAGTAACTAAATTGCTCGTCACTACGAGATGCTCTTAGGTTGCGTCCAACAAAGGCTTCACTCAAGAAAGGTTACATAAACGTTTTGTTCTTAGCATAGAACATACGCCCATTTTGGGATCCCCAGGTACCAAACCTATATGGTATCAATATTCTGCACAAAGATTTTTTACATAAGGTGTTTCACGTTTTTCTCCAAAACAGTCGTCTTACTGGATATTGAAAGTTCTTTAATAAGTGAAATGTACCCGGATTTATGCCGTCTACTACAACATTTCCGATAAACTACATCAAATTTCGCGGATCTGTGAACATCAACTTTTTTGCTTAATTATTTTCTATCTCCGTACTTTACAGAGAGATTATCAACATTCTGTAGATGTTCCATGAGTACCTCGCTCGTTTTTTGTGTTAGTGGTGCTAGCACAACCACCAACCCACCGCTACGCACCACTACGTTCCTCAATACTACTCCCAGTTAGGAACGCCGCGAGCTATGCTTATGTAATGTGAGTTGCCTCCATGCTGTCAGCTTCCAGTCAGACTGTTTGAGAGGATCGTCATCATCAACATTGTCAGCTGTATTAACCGCGTGCTTGTCGTATAGTGGTTGCAGCTCCACCTATGATTCGGGGAGGTGAGGTAAGTAGCTGCGCATTGGAGGCGGGAGCTGATAGATTAGTGCGTAACTACAGTACTGTAGGTGAACTGTGAAGTGGGGGGACGATTGGAAGTGTCAATGCCTGAAGTATTCCGGGTAGGTAAGCACCAAGATGTTCCGTTATTTTATTCTTCACTACAAGACCTGGTTTAGATACGGTTGTATAGCAGCTTAGCACTAATGTTCTACGTCGGTATTACCATCAATGATGGAAAGATAACCTTGTGTTCATTCTTGGCGCAAGAGACCTGTGGTCCAGCCAAATGATTTGTGGTAGTAAAAAACATATCGCAAAGTAGACAGAACGTTCTAGACTTAGGGATAGATTGGAAATTTTAGTAAGCAGTCATGTTACTTTAGAAGGGCCTTGCAACAAGTGTAGTTGACAGAAACGGTGTTCATGATGATAGAACTTACCATCGATAATCAACGGGCAGTGCTATTTACTCATGAAGATTGGCTACCGTCCGATATCGGATTCGATCCATTGCTTGACAACTCCCGATTCTCGCACTGCAGATTCATCACTTCCTTTTTTCTGTCGTGAATCTGTGAATTTTTCGTGGTCGATTTGTTTGAAGTAATTTGTTCAATCACCGATTGTTCTGGTTTAACTACAAGTTGATTTTCCTGACATACTGCTTGGTTGCGGGGCGACGCTGAATGGCCATTCTTGGTATTTAAATGATCACCATATCCTTCAACCGCCTGACCCCGGTCACGAACTGTCGAACGTCTTTGTTGGACGAGGTCGTCTGCAACATCTCCCATGGAATGCGGAGACTCGCTCAAGTCACGCAAACCTTGCATACAGAGTGAACTGACAGATCGCTTAAATAATCCTTGCTTTGCGTAATATTCGTGGAAAGTTCTGGCCAAATTTCGACCCAGTCGGGCATCTAAAGGGTGCTTTGGTAAAAGTAGCTGCCAGAATCAGCAATTATCGAAAAAAATCAAACCGTTCAGTTGTTGCACACTTCCGTTGCCCAGCTGCCATGCCAACGGAAGCAAGCACGATGGTTTGGATACTGCTGGGCTTACCAAGCCCAGACAAGAGCAGCTGAAATGCTGAGACCGGGTTCGAACCACAGAGCGGCTGGTAGGTAAGTGGTCGCCTTAACTACTGAGGTAGCTCAAGCTCATGTGTATTATCAGGAAAGGACACAAAGTACACAAACAAACTGGTTTTCGTGAATGAATGCTTTTCTTGAGAACATACTTTTGTACCACGGGCTTTATGCTGGATGATAGTCCTTGCATCCAACTGTTCAAGTGACACCGTTTGAATCTTTACTGAAATCCCATCCCAACGTTCTCAAAACTATCACTGCACAAAAAGTGTACAGATTTTGATTTCGCTTCTCAGTCTTCGTTTATCAATGTGTTTCAGGGACGATATTAGTGACGTTGCATTACTTCATAGCCTGGCTTTTTAGAGATACTGCAAGATCACGCAATAAAAACCACTGTTGGTCTAACCAGCGTCTCTCTAATAACACGTTTTCAATGGTTAGAGAAATAAGTCGAGTTCTGATGTGATACCTCACTGAAAAATTGCATGAACGCTATCTTACGTTTTAAACTTACACTTGGACACATCGTTTCGAAGAAAGAAGGAACAGACCTCATTATTGAGGTGATGATTAAGAGATTTTCGGTGGTATGTGACAGACTTAAAGGTTGGGTACTAACTTTTTCAAAGCAACGGCATCAGACGATGATCGGATGTTGTTAGATGATTGGCACACCAAGTTGTTGAACTACACCCACTGCAACCACTTTGTCTTCAGAAAACGGTCATAAGCAGGTTATTTCTTTGCTCCCTTTGACCTAGTTAAGGAGATTCACGACTTATTTGTCTTAATAATCCCTTTCCATTTAATGTGCTGACACTATTTGAACGGATTTAAACGTACGTGGACACAGGTCCACTTGTTCCCATCTACATACTTCAGATAATGGTCTGGTGTGTTTTTTGCTGGGACATAACAAGTAGGGGTAATTTTCTCTTTGTAACGAGGGAGTTCGCGGATCACCGTGGAAAATCGAGAAACTTTGGTTTTCCGTGGAGAAAATGCAAACGGTTGAGTTTTCACTGAAATTTACTAGGGTGACCATCGGGTGATTTTTGACTTCTTTACACCAGATCAACCCAATCGAACAAAAACAACTCAAATTCTCATTTAGCACACTCAGAGTAACTGACAACACTATTCCATAACTGCCATCCACTATTTAGGAATGCAACACCAGGATTAACTGATGTTCCCATGCTCGACAGAAATTATGAAGCAACAACCTTATGAGTAGTGTATTACGTCTATATATTTATCGCGATGTCTCGAATATCGTACCGACTGAAATATGAGGCGGCGTGGTGCAGCACATTCAGTTGCTTAAAATTACCATAAACATACGATTCAGCTGGCTTCCAGGTGAGTCTCCCGTCAAAACCGAATTGGTAGGCAAATGAGTGTATTTCGCTAATTCCGTGTAACTTGGGTTCAAACAGAACATAAGATTAACGGAAACTCGGGGGCTATGCCTACTTGATGACCAGTCATGGGCTGTCGAAGCTTTCAACAACCTTATGAGTAGTGTATTGCGTCTATAAAGCAATTCGTTCTCTTTTTTCGATTATACATCGCTATTACTGGGCTTCTTACCTGAGACGAGTTGTAGGATGCCATGAGGGTAAATCTGTGCTTAGCTGTGAATGTGACTTAGGGTGGCACAAGAGTTGAAGTGAAGGAATCAGTTTTTTTGTGGCACGCTACATTTTGTATTCAATGTATATGAGAATTGTGAGGTTCCTTCATATGACAATAAAGGACCGAAAATCTATTTACCTACGCGTTGTACCCAAATGGTTAATTCAAAAGCATCAGAACAACCACAATCTTGGACTCAACTTGTAAACACAGCAAGACCTGAGGACATAAGTTTCGCAATGCAACCGCCACTGAGTGGAGCAGGTTCTGTTGTGACAAGCCTGTGAGTTATACTCAAAACTAAGTGGTCCAAGCCCGATCAGTAGGTGCTAGTTGAGGAGTTAGTTAGATGACGTGAAAGCTTAACTCCTTTTTGTCTTGTTGAGTTCTTCTCATAAGGACATCTTAAAGGACAGCTTGTAGCGAGTAGTGAACACCTGATTGAGAGGCTTATAATAAACGGTGAACCTTGCGGACATGATTAAGGTACTTTGAGATGAAATCTACAGTGTCTCATAATAAACGCAAAATTCAATTGGGTGAGTAAACGTGGTCAGTCAAAGGAAGGATAACGCACTTTTTCAGTATCAGTAGCCACATAAAGAAGGTTTTGTGTGCAAGTGTTGGCATTTTTTCTATTTGCGATGGATTTCAGTACGCTCATTGAAATTGCGAAATTCTATTTTTCCCTTGGTGAAAGCGCCACTGCTGCACTTCGTGATAACGAAACTAAACATGGTCTCATCAAAGATCCTTTCACCGTGTCGCCATTACACGTCTGATTGCAAAATTTGATTCCACTGGATCTGTATTAGATTTTCCTGGCAAAGGGAGAAAGTTTTTGAGTGGTGAAAGAGTGCCCACTGTACAGAATCCCGTCGAGCAACTTCAGTCCCAGAGCACCATGGCATCTTCGTCAACAACTCAGGTGTCTCAGTTGACCGGCATTCCCCGGGCCAGCGTGCATCGTATTACGAGACGCCACCTTCATCTCTACCCGTATCATTTCACTTTAGTACAAAACATCACGGAAGAAGACAAGGAGCAATGTGTCACGTTCGCTAACTGGCTGCTGGACAATGAAAAAATCGCTCCCAACATTTTATGGAGAGAGGAAGCAAATTTTTCTGTGGATGGCATAACCAACAAACACAGTTGCGTGATATGGTCACGTGGAGCTCCTCACGAGTACCTCACTCATAATCTCCATTCCCCCATCATTGTATGTGGGTGGGATTCTCTTCAAAGTGTCTCCTGCGTCCCTTTTTCTTTGATGCTGCGGTTTCCGGCGACAGTTATCTCCATATGCTGCAGACGCATGTTATCCCGCGACCTAAGCAGCACAAGAAGTCATCGACCGTCTTTCAACAAGATGGCGCTCCACCCCACTAGTCAAACCCAGTGAGAACTTAACTCCGAGAGCAATTTTCTGATGAGAGAGACATTGCTCCTGTGATTTCCAAACTTTTGGCCCGCAAGGTCACCCGGTCTCACACCTCTGGATTATTGGTTTTGGGGAGTGATCAAGGCTTGCGTATATCCTGAAAATAAACCGAAGAATTTGGTGGAGTTAAAAGCAAGAATTGGAGTGTGCACGAGTGACGTTTGAAGAGGTTACACATGCTGTGTCTCACACCTCATACCGCCTCCAACTTGTTATGGAAAAAAGGGTGGTTTTTTTTTAACTTTTTTGTGATGCCAGTTTGTTCGTAGTAAACCTCCATAATGCATATTTGTCCACATAAAAATAAATTTTTGGATTGTTGAAGTTTTAACATGGGTATTATTTTTTGAGACATCCTGTATTATATGAAACAGTCTAAAATTTGCGAACTAAAGTCTTCAGGCATGTACCGAAGGAGGAATGAAACTAGGTGATGGGATTTGAAGCTGAATGAACAACCTTGAAGTCAAAAGAGGCCAACGGCTACTTGGGACAGATAAGTATGAAGGCTTGACGGAAAAGGTAGCAATACAAGGATATCCATAACCAGTCAGTATGTTCAGTACTAATTTACGTTTTGTTTTAACAGCTCAGGCTAAATATTCCGGAAGTTCGAACAAATAATAGTAATACGGAAGGGATAACGATTGACACCGCATGCATTTCTGAAATTTAAATTGGTGTTGGAAAGGCCGAGAAAATAAATACGGTCAAAGGCGATTAAATTCAGAATGAAGTGATGCCCAGAAGAATGAGCCGACCTTCTTGCAAGACACTTACTTTGATGAAAAGTCGCTTCACACGAATAAATGGTGCATTCCTAACCAGTTATTTTGATTCCATTTATGTCGAAATGAAATACAGCACCGATTCATCCTAGAGCAAAACAGTGAGGCAAAATATGGGTTACCCTTCGCCAGAAAAGGAGGCGAGATGGTTAAGTAGTTAGAGCGCGAATTTAATGGCCGGAAGCTCCGTCATTCGAACGCGATCTTTGCAACTCGACTTCTCCTGTCTAGGCTTGGGCAACCTGACAGCATCCCAACCATCGTGCCTCCTTCATGTGGCATGGAAGCTAGGCACCGAAATGGTGACACAGCTGAAAGATTGTTATTATTACTATTCGCCAGAAAGCACAATCACCTCCCTGCTCATTTTTCTGAAGACGCTTGAAACCTGATGGGTGTAGGCGGGTGCGCATAAGCCGCTCAATCTAAATGATAGGCGTAAAAAATAGCCGCTATTCCTCTTGAAGCTGCGGTGCCTAGACTAACAGATATGAAAAAGGTTGAAAAAGCATCTGTGTTGGCACCGAAGGTCACTAGAAATGAGGGTAAAACCAACAGCTCTAGCCTGTGAGTAGACCATTACACCATATGCTCTTTGTGTGTATATTCGCTGCTATTTCTGGCTAACCTTTTATTCTATGAGAATCCTACTAATAGCTTCTGTCAGCAAACCGATACCATATGAATCCCAGCGACTCTGACTCGAACACTGATTATAGACCCCAAGTTGTGATAGGTATCTGCTCGCAAACAATATGTGATGGGGATGTTTTTCACAGGAAGCAGAGCACATGACGACAAGTAGTTTAGGTTACTCACGAGTAGTGCGATTTTACGAAGCCATACGATCGGACGTGACAAAAAGTGAGGAAGCATGGACGAAAGGCTAACGGTATAAACATCATTCTCCATAGAATCCTTATAAATTTCCTGCAGCATATATTACACTAATCGATGTTCCAGAAGTGTTGTGAAAAAGAAATCGGTTAATTTGCCTAGACCTGGTCCAGATACGGTTAACTGGTGAAAAATCATGTATTCTGCTTAAAGACTTGAAAAAGTACCACAGCATGTGGCAACTCATCTATCGAGAGCAGCACCGTTTTTCAGATCGAATGCAAAGTTGTAAAACAAAACCATTGGCAAAGTATGATTTGATGAGGGGTCGGTGAAGGTGACCATGAAAAACCTGGATGCTACTTTGCATTCAGTATGTGAGCACTAACCGGTACCAGTCGCGATTGACTGAATTGATGTTTGGAGGTGCAGGCAAATCAGGCGTTTATGGTGGACTGATAGTAGTTTTATTTCCGTTCTTGTCTTTCTGTTCGTAATGAGGCTTAATGTAAATGCATCAACATGGTAGCACAGCAGCTAACCACCAGTGTTAGTATGCTATCTCCAACGCTAGTAAAGATAACAATGAGTATATTACTGTCGGTAAAGATGGTCTAACCATGGCTCGGGTGTATCTACCAATAATCTGATCTCAAGATTTTCACTTTCAATTCCAAATGTAAACAAGGGAGCATTTAATCTCCAGGGAAATCAACATACAAAAGGATACATTTTTCTTCCGTATATGGAACCATTTCTCCTGTTAGCACATTTGTATAGCTGAAGAAGGACACCTCCAAAGTATAGCACATTGTATGGTTGTCCAGTATCCCACCGAGAGTTCTGTTTCATAGAAGATAAGGTAACTGGGAAGTGTTACCATCTGCCCAGCAGGAGTGGGATATGAGAAAGACCAGGTTTTTCGGACAACCCTTCTATGTAAAATTGCCTGATGTTTACTTGGGTTCTTTTTAAGAGATTGACGAAACTCTCACCCGGCCAAACTCATGAAAACTGAATTAAACGGTTCGAATTTGGAGCATACCGTACTAGTTGTTCAGTTGATAATTACACCTACTTAGAAACCTAAATGAAGCATGGTTAATTTATTCTAACCAAAGAAAACAACGGGTGTAACTATTTCTGCTGGTGACATATGAGTTCGTTATGAAGGCAGTGTCTTTGGTCCCGAATCAACTACGCACTGCGTCTTCAGCGCTACTAGATGGCTGTAACTGCATCGCTCTCATGGCTGTTGAGTTACTGGTTCTCACCGTTTAACGCGGCACTTCGTCGCCAGTTTAAAATCGGATCTTCTAGGACAGACATGAAACTTTTGAAATATTAACTGTGTTCGAAAAGTCGAGGTTATTAATAAACTCCATCGGGATGGCTAAACGAAGTAATCGATTTGAACGTGCAAGACAGTTCCTTGAACATAAAATAACAGATAAGGTTAAGCTGTAACACCCTTTAGCTGCCAAGCCCCAGAATGAAGCACGAGAGCTGAGATAGTACCAGGTTGCTTAAGCTTAGAGAAGAGCAGTCGAGATAACGGGGTTAGACGATGGACCTTAAGTACTTGGCTCAAGGCAAAGATAAATTAACTATGAGGCCGTTGGACAACACCTAAACGAAAGATTCAAACACATATTCCTGTAGGAAACATGAAAGAAGGCTCCGTGAACGTCCAGGCTCAACCAGACAAGCGACTGTAAAATATCAATGTCCCAATTCTATTGAAAAAAGCCGCATATTTTGCTGAGTAGCAAAAATTGAGTGTGTTTACACAAGACAAACAATAATACTCAAAGAAAAACTATTCTGTTGAGCCAGGTGCGCGTTGACTGTCAGCTGCACAACCAGAGGAACATTTGACAAAAAAATAATCTAGCTACTGACATCTGTCCTTTTTCTGTTTATCTGATCACTGGCAAACAATCATCATTTACCAGATATTCAGTCCGCGTGGACGAGCTGATGGCTATAATGTCATGCGGTTGAAAGTTGATTAGAGGTTATAAAGTAAGATGTGATTGGATTTATAAACTTCCGATACAACTTCGTTATACAAATCGGCGAAAATGTGATTAATAGTCTGAAACGGTCAGCCACGGTGTGACGTGATAGACCTACGCAAATCTGACAACCTTCAAGCAAAACGCCACTGGATGAAACTTTTGGATTGAACACAAATATTTTTGGAGCTTAAACCATTTTAGCAACTGTAACTGGGATGACTAAGCAAGGTTAAAGAATGTTTAACCTCACCAAAGTGTTGAAGCTCGCATTCTCAGGTGTCTTATGGTTAGTGCCGTTTACAGGGCAGATATACAATTTCTAATGATACGTCGCTTAAGGCAACAACAGAAGTAATAGTTTACATATCACCGGATACAAAAATAAACAAAAGAATCAGTTATAACAGCAATATTATTTAACTACGGCATCGAAATACAGCCCTGAAGACCAACACCACAACAATACCAGAATGGTCAGCACGCCAGAAGCGCGACTGTTAACAACAGTAGCATGACTGTTCGGGCGCCTTTGTGAAAACTTTGTACTCCGTTTCGGTAAAAAAAAGTGATAACAATAAAATAAACCGCTCAAATGTGTTGGTGTGCAGCCAGTATCGGAGAGCAGCATAAGATGCCCAAGCCCACTATAATCTAGTACCTTGTATGTGGAGGTAGCTTGTCATATACCTTATAAGTTGGTAGATTTTAGTAAGAGGAAGTTATGCTCTCACTAGTTTCATATGTAACCATTTCAACAGTACCAGGTTTCCCGTGCACACCTTCAAGCTATTAAAAAGTTGTATTATACTACATTATATTATATTGTATTATATTATAATTATGTTATATTACGTTATTGTGTATATTATATTATATTATATTATATTA
>NW_008751697.1:389604-407558 GCF_000715545.1 Opisthorchis viverrini | reverse complement strand
CCCGCCCGGTACCCGCCTTGACTGCGTCGCAATTAAAATTTGTCTGTGGCAGGCTGAAGTCCTCAGCAAACTGACTAAGTAAATAAAAACTGCTTCGCAATTAAAATTTGTCTGTGGCAGGCTGAAGTCCTCAGCAAACTGACTAAGTAAATTTGGAAAAACTGCTTGGCGCCCTGCGCGTTCTTCATCTTCGAAAACATTTCCATACATGAAACCGTTAAGTAGGGTTGAATGAGCGTGGATGTCGATGAAAAAGTTGACGTCCATTGTCTGGGTATTAGAAAAATGAGTAGATGGGTGGATATTCCTGATTCAAGAATGAGGACAAATATGGATGAATCAGTCACCAGAAAGTCTGAATAAGACACTGTCCACCAAAGGGCGGGTGAGTCGTTAGTCAATCTAGCAAATAAAATTTGACTGCTTGGCATGACAAAGTCTGAACCCACCTAGCAAACCAGGATTTCGACGGGTCATTTCGCCATCTAGTCTAGCTATTCTTTAAGCAAAAAGTATAACCTATAACCACCTAGAATCTCATTGGAATAAAATTTTGTTTACTATTATTTACTTACCGTTATTATTAGTAATGTCGTCATCATCATCATCATTATGATCATCGTGATCGTTGTTGCTCTTGACTTTTACACCGATGACTTGACAAATTGGAATGAAGGAACACAACTTAGACATAGTAAATGGTAAATCTACTTGTAGTCCCATCAACTTGTAGACAACCAAATAGTTTGGTTTGTTTGAGCTGGTTTCTACCACCAGCACTACGAAAATCGCAAAGATGAATGTTGCAATGAGAGTTTAACCCGATTGTGACCACACTAGCCTATCATTCTGGTACCTGTTGAAAGGTAATGTGATAAAAACCGTTTATAGGGGCATCTTCTGGTTTTGTTCTGCTAATTTCGGTATTTTTTTATGGAGCTGCTGAGATAGCTGAAATTCTACAATCGGTTTATATGCCTCCAAGGTCTCTTTCAAGGACTCATCAAGCAAAATTTTCTGCCTCTACTACACAGACCTAATGTCAGGATTCGTTCGCACATTATTGGACAAAACCAGTTGAGATATTTCCATGTCTGAGCTGGCCTGTGGAATGTCGATCTGATGAGTAGTCCTTCTGCCTTGTTCCTGAATGTACCTAAAAAGCTTATGAGATAAGCGAAATAACTGAAGTCAATTTATTCTGCTATGATGTCTACACTAGATCGTTTGAATCTCCGTCTCTTCGATATCAAGCAATACAGTTGCCTCCTTTTGCACAGTTCAACAGAGTGTAGCATATACGAAGAAGAACACTCGACTCTTACCGTACTTTGATCCAGCTGCATAAGGAGTTCCTTGGTAGCAAAGATTTCGGGATGTGCCCACTGAGATGGGTTTTGCCACTGGCGATTTAGATCAAACCCCATCAAAGAACATCTGTTTGGGAAAACGAATTGTATCATTATTCATTTTCACGACTTCAGTGAGCACACCCAAAAATACGGTCGGTTGGAAATTCGCATAGCAGTTAAACTCACTAGGGTAGTATTCTTGATCAAATCCAAAACATATATCACCAGTAAATTACGAAATAGAGTCAGACGCAATATTGTGCCCGTAAAGTATACAAAAAATAGCGTACTGTACCGTTCATAACCTTCTTGAGAATGAAACAAGTAACCAAAATCCTTGTTAATGCATGCAAAACAAAAGGAAATTCCGCAGAAAAACACATGAAAACGATTAGTGATTCATCTTTTGCGAGCAGCTTTCGAAAACAAACGATAAATGTATTAGATAGCAACGTTTCGCCTCTGACACGAAAGCTCAGTGTGGCCAAGTGACTAGGTTACAAGGTTGGTTCCCTAATCAAACTCACTATCCAACTTCCTAAATTCTGTTTGTGAACTTGATTTCAGCTGCTGTTCAGTCGAATCTCTTCTGTGCACATCGTTATGTCTCGGCTGAACACTGATGGAACAAAACTTGAGCACACCAACTTTAGTTGTGGTGAAAAGGAGTGTGGGACCGCTATTGTGTAGGTTGGTCTCGGATATATGGTGGTTCATAAGTTTCAGCAAATCTAGTGTGTCATAAAATTCAAAAAGGGTTTTGTGCCCGAGGTCGCCCTTATATACATGTAAAAACTGATGTCAGGATACAAACTATTGAGATAATTGTTGAATTTCTTGAATCCATCACCTTTGATCACAACAAGTGTCGGCAATATGATGCAAGAAAACAACGAACAGTGGTATGCGGCCAAGGCTACTTGTTCGAAATCCTTTGCATTAATATTGTCTGAAACCATGTTATTGGAGACATCACCGCAAGACTTTGTCCCCAGAAGTAAAAAACAAATGACCAGTGTTCAGGCACACATTTATGCCATTAACTATTTCATCCATTGAGATATGGGCGGTTGATTTCCTCGTGAGTGGTTTTTACATGCCAGCTATGGATCTGGCAATGACAATGCTATCAACCTGTTTCAGTGCAATATTCGAAGCTACTGGTTGTAAAGACTTTAGGATCGTTGTCAGTTTTACCCATACCTTATTAGCTTCCGCTGGAAGAAGCTTTCCAAACACTGACTCAACATTCATCACGAAGGCGAATTAAGGTAAGGTAGCAGTAGTTGTGAATAAAAGTAACTATCTATAAAAGGTCAAGCAACGCCTCACATGTGGACCTCACCAGCGAATTAACAGGGGGACCATTATCTCAACGATGAACGACAGCAAGTACAGACTTAGTAGGTATTTTAAATTCGCAACAAACTATTTAGGACAAGGTGAGTTGTATTGGCTATAGAGAAAAAGTACGACCCAACCACAAATCTACGGATTGTCTAAAACGCGCAGCGCAGATGCTGCAGTGAGACAAATGGTGGACGTGCCACCACTTGAGCTAGCCAGATCCCTAGCTGGCGTGCTAAAATTGCTCACGAGAAAACCAAACGCCTACATGAGGAATTCGCATGAGGTTTCCAATGAGGTTCCAAGACTTCCTTTGGATATAGATAAAGTCTCGTGAGTTTTGATGTTAACTCAATATATATAAACATTTCCAGGGAAAATACTTTCGTGCCGACCAACAGGTTGCTACTGGCAGACACGATACTTCGAAGAACGGATAGAACTCTCGATGAGTAAAAATGTGCGTCTGAACTCTGACCACTTGGTTTTTTACTCGTGAGAACAGAGCCTCACAGTGATTTCTCCAGTATTCCTACTTTCAGCTAATATTTATATGGAGGGCACTAACACAGGCTCCTTGAGCAAATTAATTAAAAATACGAGTGAACAAGCCAGATACATTCATCTAAAGAATCACCATCATCACTAGCAGTCGAAAGTGTGCTGACCTGTAATTCCCCAAATAAACACCGTCTGGATTGAGCATTGGAACGATTTTGAAAACCAGGTGCTTCCGCAATTCTTGTGCAATGGGATGTTCACTGACCATGAAATCTATAAAACCTGGTAAAATTTTCAAACACAGCTGGAATTTAAACGTTCAGTCATTGGGTCAGTCAACTCGTAGTTTTCTTAGAAAATGATAGTGCCGTACGCAGAACAGTGAGACATAAAAAAGGCATACCCTTGTACTACTGATACCAGCTCAAGAGGATGTGCTTCCAAAAATATGGTGGTGAAGCGGAGTCATTGCTTCCAAGAAGACAGTCTGGCTTATCAGAATGATAATATTTTTTATGTAGGCAGCACTCCACACACAAATCCACGGCTCCCGTCGCTCAGTTAGAACAACAACGAGTTTCCACTCAGACCCTTGACATGGATGCTAGTAATGTCATCAATGCCACTGAATTACTACTGAGATTCACTTTAAAACAAGGCCTCCGTAAACGGACAGTTGGCGACAGCAACTACCAACCTGAACAACTGGCGTGGTATAACGTTTGTGCATGCACAAAGTTGTGATGGCGAAGCGCCACACGTCAGTTATGTTTTATGGTCAAAGTCTTGGGCTGAACTGTGTTGGACGTACCGTTCTCTCGCTCACTCTGGACGTCATCGTATTCAGCATGGTGTAAGAATTCTTCGAAATTTTCGGCAATGTTCAAGCTTATGGCGCATTGTAAGCACAAGTTATGCGAAAGGTATCGACAAAACGCCTCTGTCTAGTGGTAGAAATGATGAATGGCGAGCTATAACCAGGTTCCTATGTTTTGGAAATTCCTCTGACTAGTAGGTGCTCAACAATCGGGAGCAAAATCCGCGGAAATCAACGAGAAGCTAAACAATTCCTCAAAAATAGGGGGCGAAAAGCAGTCTATCCTAGTATAGTCACCTAAGCTAATTACAGCTGAAGCGCACCTTAAGCGTTACATTTTTGTTTATTTTTCCTGAACGTTTTGCTTATCAATCAGCGCTAAAACGCAAGTGTCACCGGATTCACTTGTAGAGCAAACTAATAGAAAAGATGCTAGGCTGCTATTTTATTCCCCGTTCTAAAGAACTGAATTTCTGGTATACTGGTAGGACAGCTCCCCAATGATTTTCTTCGTATCAGACGTATGTAAAGAAATTCTACAAACATACTACCAAAAAAGAGCATCAGTTCGACCAATTTCGAGGACGTGCGTTGGAAGTGCGAGGAAGTGTGAGGGAAATGCTGAACTCTGTATTGTTAAAACACAAAATATTCACTCGAGTTTGTTCAAGAAATACCCTTGCGGCAACTGATGGTCGATGATGGACGGCAGGTATACAGTTATGAACATGAAAAAATTGTCAAAAATGTCATCGTTCAGATAGCCTAGCTGCTATGCCACGCGAAGAGCGAGGACTGAGATACTGTCAGGTTGTTCAAGCCTGCGCAACAACAGTCGAGATGCAGTGGCTGGGTTCCAAACACGAAATTCATAGTCATAAAGTTCGCACGTTAACCACTGAGCTATATCGAGCTTGCGCCTCCAGCAATTCCCTGTTTAAATGAGAAAACAACACTACAAAAAGTGCTAGTTTAGCAGCAGAACGTAACTTTATAAGTGGAGTTCGAACAATAGATGTGGTGTGCACCAGTTAAATCTTGATCTCCCATCACATTGCTTTTCTCAGTGCTACAAGCCAGGTGCTCTCGCACACGCATGATGCATTTTCAATTTGTTGAGGTCTATTGACCCAGAACCAAAAGAGCCTACACACAGTACTATTAATGAGAATACTTTCTAATCTAGTGTACAAGTAGTTTGATAAAGTCTGAAACTCGCATCCACTAGGATTTCCATAAACTTCAAAATCGCTGAATACAAACGAGTAACTCCTCTGTTTGAACAGCCAAAATCTTCATACAGTTTGACGACAAAATGCACCGTATCTTTCCAAGTGGATGTCACCATCAAGCCAATGCGTTTTCCTGTTCACAGGTGACATGCACCCCGTAGGGTTAGCAGGCCCAGATATATGTATAGTTCGGTCTAGGCAGAAATAACCAAAAGCTATCAAACAGGTTTCATAATGAAATCAAATCATAAGAAGAAAGCAATCGGACCAAGTTACGGAGTAACTGAACAAACATGAATAAATGTTTTCTGCAAAAAAAATATTCATTTGGCATTATCCGGACATCATAGGATCAGGCTTGCGCAATTCTCCTATTGTAAGTGCATGACCATTGATATTCGTTTCGTGCTTCACTATCGGATCGATATAGTGAAAAAATACCTAGTTATTTCAGTCGAACCGACATTCAAGATTTATCCCCTTGTTCACGAACCAAACCACTGGAAAACGTTGCCAGTCACCTACCCGCATACTTCGCTACGAAGAAATAATGAGGGTGAGCAAGCTCGCCCTTTCAAACAAGGCTGGCTTTTCTATGAGACCGCACTTGTTTTTACAAAACCACTTACCTTGGCATACATAGGATGAGGGTGTTTCGCCTGGATGTACGCGTGCAGTGACAAATATTATTCTTTGCTTTCTGCTGGATGTTTCCTGTAAATTTTTCGGATGTGTAATCGTAAGTAGATCGATCCGACGCTGCTGCTGTTAGTGTGACAAAGAAGAAAACCCAGCTGGAGTAACTGATACAACCACGTGAATGGGTGATCTGTGATCTAGTTACCGAAAAACTGCAAGAAATAGTTGGCATCTTGGTAAGTGACATACAAGCTAGTGCGGTTCGGAAAAGGTTTGTTATGTGAGTTTCGTTTGGAAGATGTGTAGAATCATATTGCGGCTACAGGAATAGTACTATCATCGAATGGCAAACGTACGGTCAGAATTCTCGATTTGAATTATCTCTGTAGTCACCGGAGACACGTTGATCCCGTTGAGTTCAATAACAGAGGTCAGTCTGTTAACGGTACTCCCAATGAAACCTTTGTAGATTATCTTATGGTATCGGAACAAAGCGTTGTCTCCGAAGAACACACTACCTGCGAAAAACCTTAAGTTTCCAAACCGAAAAGACCCAAAATATTACGATCAAGATCACTACTGAACTATAAACATCCACACGTTCATTCATTGCTCTATTCATTATTCCCTTTTTTAAATATTCCAAGTGTTGTAGACATACGCCAGTCTGAATACATACGTGTTACTTATTACTCCCTGTGCTACTCTGTGCTAAATTCTGGATTCCTATTTCGTCTGGTTATACCGACATACGTTCTAAACTCGATTCAGACAGTCATCCAGCACTCTCCATTATAAATTTAGGTGTGCTTATGAAATGCATCCACTGTCCATCTGCTCCATCAGCTCAGGTTTGAAAGCATTTCAAATCATTTTTTTGAACTTCTCAGCTAAGACGGACCATGATCGGGATTTCGGCCATAGTCGCAAAGTTTGACAAACTGGTCCTTCTAGAAACACGTCATGGCGTCTCCAGTACAATGGCTGACAGCCAACGCCCAAGAAGCCTTACCTTGCTAGTATAAATAGATGCTTCCAGGAAGAGCGCAACTAGCTCAACTTCAGATGTACTGGTGTAGAACTAAACCACAAATCCAGACGGAAGCATCCTGACGTTTTGGCTTGGTAGGCTTTTCCGACATTTTTCTTGATGCAACAATTGCCTAACTGTCCTTCTGTCATTTCTTATGACCATCAGGTTCAATTTGCGTAACTCGCTATCATTTTATTTTCTGCGTTCAGTTTTTGTTGATTATGGTAAGTCAATGAACAATGTCAAGTGATGAACGCTAATGTCCAGCTTTCAGGTGGATATAAAACGTCGTTAACCTTTAAGCCAAGAACTAACAAAAATGAGGTTCGTTCATGGGGTTTATTTCGGATACTATAAGCACGCTGCTATCCTAGACAAAAGGCTGGAAGCGGTAATAATCAAATAGACGTTGTGCTAAAAACGCAACTGTTCTTTGCATTTATCACGTGATTCGCGAATGTTTCATGTTTGACCGAAAACGGAAGCACTGATTCCTAACTTTCGGTTCTCTGGATTATTTATTCTCCCAAAGAAAGCCGTAGACCTGGTCCCCCCTTAGAATTTTAATTACAGTCAGAGTTACGTGTTCCAGACTCCGAGTTTCGGGTTTCCCGTACTGGTATATGTCCAGCATTAGTCAGTGATGAGTGTTGGTGGGGAAATTTTTTTTACCATTCCACGATGCCTGCTCATATCACCCGCGTTTCAAGTTAGCTCCAGGCAGCCTTTGCGCACTACAAATATTTTAGAGCTGTGAGCCAGTATGCCTGTTCGTTGTCTTCCAGGCTTGTATTCGTCGCCACATATCCGTGCGGCACACGCTGACAGGACCGAATTCAAAAGCTTTGGGTACTATGTTTTCTCCACCACTTTGAAAACAAACGAAATTCTCTTCTGTGGCATCTGTATTTGAGCGGGAGGTACAGGTTCTGACATCTTATCTTGTAAGGCTACTAATTAGACTGGATCATTATTCGAACCCCCACCTCTTGAGCTTAAATCACAGCCTTTTGTTTGCTTTCCACGCACTAGCGCTATTCCGGCTGTTAGTATTCCACAACTGCTTAAGTGAAAGTATGGCTTCCCACTTCGAACGGTTTTTAGTCCTATAATCGCTCGGTTCTTCTGAAAATCATCTTCAATTTCGTGTTGTTCTTGCGTGCATAAGCTTTTAGGTTGAGGTGCAAGCAATCCAAGGTCGCATGTGACCTTTGCCAAAGGGATGACCAAGTCATACTCTAGGCTTCCTATCCGCTTGCGAGATTACGTTCTTTGTTTCCCATTGACAATCTTCATCGGCAGCCCCACCGTGTTGTCATGTCCAGACTGGTCTATAATCATTGTTCGTCTTGTCGACTATCTTCTCGCCTGACGTTCAGGGAAAGCCAAGGCAAAACTGACTAAGAAAACCAGCATAGGTAGCTCACTGAAATATTACCAGTAACAGTGTGTTATGAGATTTGTTATGAGATTTCCTAAAATATAAACAACAAAGTGGCTTTGGCATTTCTGTAAACTTTACCATTCAATGAGCATTTAGTCGGCTGAAACTTCGGCGCAAACTTCTGAATACATGTACATTTAAACACTATCCTTCCTTTCATTTGAACTCACGTCTTCCGAGTTAGTCTGACAGCACTTTATATCACGTTTAACAGTCTGAGGCTGTTTTAGACCATAATTGTTACATGTAACATAAGCATCCAGATGGGGCGCCGAACTCAGCCCCGGGATAAGTTGCGCTCAATCTCAAGCAGTGTGAATTCCGTTATATTCACAGCTTCCTTAAATCACCTTTTATTGGACTGGTTTTCGAATTACCCTGTTTGTATACGCCTTACACAAAAGTACACTTACCAATGTTGACCCCAAAAACTCTCGCCTATAATGTGCGTAGGCTTTTTTGTCGATTTCGTCCAGGTATGCTTGTAATCTTGTGAAGGTGTATGGATAGCAGTAGCAGAACTGGTACTCCTCCTCTCTGTCAAAGCAGAAGGCAAACGACATGACGTAGTTCCTTCGATGTTCAGGGCAACGATAATAGAAAACATTTTTATGTGGAATTCTTGACCTGTAACGTGAGCCGAATCATTCGCAGTGATTACCACTGGGGACGACTCGTGGACCTCACCAAAGGTGACATGCCTTCTCGGTAGAGGGATTTCGTTTTGCTGAAGTTTACAACATTGAAAATAACTCGCTACTAAGTTTCAACAACGAGCTGAAGACTCACTTGGTTTGCACAACAATTACTGACTTTGAAATTAAACCAAACTCTGAATTTGGGGTTGCATGTATCAGCACGTATGTGAAGGTCAAATTCGAATTCGCTGATACATTCAACCTTTGCCAAATTGCCTTTAAGTCATCAGGATTCGTTTTTTCCGGACATTTCACATACCACTCTCGAAGCAGGCATCAAATATTAATGAATCCTTCCGTATTTGTCGGTTTCCATCCAAAATATGTATTGAGTCGCGGCTAACGTTTCCGACATAAGATATTTCGCTATTTACAAAGGTAGGTTGGTCGCCCTTAAGTTTCCCGCAATCTTTATCCATTGATCCATCATTAACTGAGCTGTGTGGAAAAGCATTTGGCCTCGGACTTCCAGTGAGACCATTCGACATTTCAGATCAGTAGAATTGCAATAAGATTGAAATTCAGAAGACTACCGCGAGTGAATGGACTCTGCTGGTAAGAAGAGAGTGACGCAACATCGAGGGAAATTACGTGAGCGTCAGCTGGCCAGTCAACTCAATGTAAGATTTCTCCAGTGTCCATGGTAATTCATCAGTCAAAAGGCTGTAAATCAAGCAGAAGAGATTCAGTTAAAGAGAAGTCTCAATTAAGACACTAATGCTTAACCTGAGGAAAAACGGTGAAAGTGCAGACTTGTCCTACACCATTGGGTGTGATGAATTCAGGCACAGGCCTGTTGTGCGCCCGCACACGACCACAGAAGCTGGCGTGCAATATCTTTACAAGGGATGAAAGTTTACGCGAAGCACCTTTGATTGCCGGATATTGCCACAATTTCTCAGGACCAACTGAGTTAGAAGCAACCTCCAGATCAAATAGAACGATTATCGTCAGCCATTCAAAATAATGAAGTTGTTTAAGAACCTGCTCCAAGATAAAGATATAGTTGCATTATCGGCCAAGGAGAAACCGTTTGAATTTCACACATTTTTCTCCTCATAGTAATCAGTCGACTTGCGCAGAATGACGTCAGAGAGCACCTTGGATGCTATGGTCACCATGTTGATGCGACGATGGTTTTGCATGACACTCTTGCGTCCCTTTTTAAGATTGGACTCAAGATGAAAGGGTTTCATTTCACTTTATTGTCGATCAAAATCTTGTTGTTTTACTGTTAGACTGTTCAGTAAGGGCTATTCACCTTTCTTGAACAGCGCAGGGTGGAAACTACCTGGACCTAGAAAGTTGTCGCATTGAAGCAGTGATATCTCCATCTGAATATCGAGTGCCAGTAGGGGGTGGTATCGATGCTTCATTTGTATTCATTATAAGTTGATAAGTCCAGTTTGTGACAATTCCGTCAACCTGACAAAGTGATACAGCCTCACTCCACTTGGTAGCGTAAGCCAATAGAACAAAAATGTACTTGTTCCTTCTGAGTGTGTCACACATGAAGCCTCTTATGTCATCTCTCACCATTTTGATCTGATAACTGGTTTTCTTCATTTGAATCGGTCATTGAAGAAAACAGTTCTGCAACACTTCAAACCGATTAACTTCGTAGCAGCCAAAAGAGATAGGTTCAATATGCTGATCCGCTCCCATTCTCAGTCGGCTCGTGATTTCGTATTGCAGTTACAAACAAAGGCAGGCAAAGGTGACTAAGGTGCCCAATTGGAAGACCCAATGCGTGATAAACTCATTGCTGGTATTCATTTCTCCGAAGTACAACAGAAGCTGCTGCTGCTGCTCTGTCCAGATAAAAAATTTCAGACTATTCGGAAATTATGCGAGCAGTATGATGTGAAGCATGTACCGAAAACTGACGAAGCAGTGGTGTTAAATTATTCTGAAAGAAATAATTCAAGGATGCAGATGGATAACAACTTCAAACCGCAAACAAATTCCCGTGCCCGAAATCCATCAATACGTCACTTCACAGATCGTAACTCTAATTCAGCGGCTCAAAAATTTGGGAAATGTTAATCTTGTGGACCATACCATTTCAGATTTTCATGCCCTCACAGGCAAGCGAAGTGTTTTTCTGCTGTACAACGTGACACATTCAACTTGTCTGTAAGTCCAACAAAGTGTAATTTAACTGAGGTGAAAGCATCATCTCTATCTATTTCGTCCCGAAATTCATCACATGTTTTTAAAAATTTGATATCCGCTCCTGGTCAAAAACATGATTTCATTGTTGACACTGGTAGTGTTGGATTCATTGTTCCACACTCAGATATAACTGCATTCTACCCGTGTCGTGATCGTGCCTACAGATGTTAATGTCCGTGGTATCATTGGACATTTTGTACCTCTAGTTGGTAGTTGCACGACTCCTGTGACACTGCACCAAGTTACCCATATCGATTGTTATTTTCCAGCTTCCATCCCGGGACCATCGATTATCGAACTGAAAGCTCTGCGCTCACTGCAAACCAGTGTCAGCTTACTGACTTCTGTGAATGAGAATGAACTCAAACAACTGATTCTTGAATGTTCTAAGGCATGCAAATACGCAAGGTGTGACTCGAAGTTTCAGGAGACCCTATATTTCTTAAGAGACGAATTATTCCCTTTGGCTCACGGAAACCTGTTCATCAAGCGTTAAATTCAATGTGTGCAAAAGGAATATTGACTCCCGTCGAATCATCGAATTAGGCAACTTCGATAGTTGCACCACTGACGGCTGATAGTATTACTCCGATAATTTGTGGAGACTACCGGCTAGCGCTAAATACGCGGTCACCACAACGTACATGCACTACAGGGGAGCTCGAAGATGTACTGTATCGTTTATCAGGTTCAAGTATGCTTTCAAAAATCGGTCTAAAAGATACCTATCTTCAAATACCACTGAACGAAGCCTCTAGCAATCTTACCATGATCAACACACCTTTTGGGTTATTCCGATACAATTTCCTTCCCTTTAGTCTGAATGTTTCACCAGCTGTATTTCAACAAGTTATGAATACTATTGCAAAAGATTTGGAGGGTGTTGCGACGTATCAAGATGATGTCATAGTGCACGCTGCTGATAAAGCTATTCATGACATGCGTCTGTTGTCTCTACCAAATCAATTTTCTGAGTTCACTGTAGCCATTCATCCTGATAAATTCACTTTTGGTGTTGCATCATTTTCATGTCTTGGCTACATTGTGGATGACAGTGGTTTTAAACCCAATAGAAACCGTCTATTTCCTTTAGTAAATGCATGATCACCAAACAATCTACAAGAACTACGTTTCGTTCTAGGAGCACTTCAGTATTATTCTCGTTTTATTGCTAATTTTTCCAAACATACAGGCTGCTTGTTTGATGCCATATCTGACAATCGATTTTCTTAGTCCTTCAACCATGAAAAGATGTTAATTACACTGATTGGTCACCTTCAAACTTCAGCTACTTTGAAACCACTTTCGACCAAACATCATTTGACCATGACTACTGATGTTGCACCCACTGAAATAGGAGCAATCCTTGAACAGTGTGGCAGACCGGTGGTTTGTCTCGTCAACTTTCAAAAGCCGAACGTGGATATTCTCGGACTCAACGAGAAGCACTTACGGTATATTGGGCTGTCAAACGGTTCCATAAGTATCTTTTTGGATCAAACTTTACCATTGCTACTGATAACGAGGCTTTAAAGTTCTTGTATCATCAATTAAAATCTCTAGCAAAGTCATCTGCCGCTGTGGTGCAACGGTGGGTTATTGCACTGAGTTCGTACATCTACACGATCGTTCATCATGGTGCAAAAATGATTCCGCATGCCGATTTCTTGTCCGGATTTCCATCATGCAACTGCGATTCAAACAATTCAGACTGTTTATTGATTCAACCATTACCAGTCAAGCGGGATACGCGTGTTACTGATACTAAAAGATATTTCGCTTACATTTTGCACTCTGGTCACCTGGGTGTTTATAAAATGAAATCTCTTGCACGCTTGTCATACTGGTTGCAGGAACTGGATGCTGACATCAAACATCTTGCTAAGAATTATGTTAAATGTAAACATGACATTCATAGCAAATCTTCACGGTGGTATCCGTGGCCAGTTGCCTGCGAAACATTTAACCTACTGCTACTACTCTCGGTAAATACTAGTACTAAATACTAATGCCAAAATGGCTGGTGCTACATTTGACAAGGGCAATGATTTACGATCTACTACAGGAATAATACTTTCATCAAATGGCAAACGTATATTCACAGTTCACAGTTGGATGATCTCTCTAAACACTGGAGACACATTCATCCGGTTGAGTTCAATACCCGAGACCAGTCTGTTAACGGTACTCCTCTGTTTCAAATACTAATGAATCCTTTGTAGATGACCTTAAGGCATCCGAAAAAAACGTTATCTCTGAAGAACACACTGACTGCAAAGAACCTGAAGTTTCCAAACCGGGAAGATCCGAAAGATTACGATCAAGACCAGCACTGGACTATAAACATCCACAGGATGATTCAAGAATCTATATGCTTGATAGATCTAAAAGTTGGCGATCTCCCGGTGTTAAGGCGCCAAAGCTAAAATTATAGTGGTCCAGCTGCAGCATTTGTTAAATGCATAACCACTGTGCAACTTGAGTGAGGCACGCGGGCTGATGTACTGCCAGTTGTCCAAGCCACTATAAGAATCATCCAAAAGCCAAAGTTGGGTCTAAAGCACAGATATTCTTGTCCACAGCTCTTCGTGAAGGCTTTTAGCACCCCTGTGACAGCCGATTGCGGCGCTAGCCACGCCATGTAAGTATATCCAATACGCGTACAAAGCGGAACATGCACCGAAACCAGGTGATCCTAAACCGACCAGAGACACGTTGACTAGTAGCCCAAAACTTGCAACCTCTTGCTATTCGTTCGGCTGGTTATTCTTCATGGCATCACTACCGTTGTGTGCTGCTTTGTTCAGTTGTGGAAGTCCCCATACTTCTGTTCCGGTGTCCATAAAGTCCGTCAGCATTACTGTGTTATTTGTATGATTGATGGAAGCACTCATAAGGACTTCCCGGGTGGCATCTTGCAACCAGATAAGTCGTCCGGACGATTAACCGCCTTCCAAGTGGGCAACGTCCAAAATAACCTACTACACAAGTGCAAGCATCTCTTTTAGTGCGGCAGGGTAGTGAAGATTGCCCTTCTTTAGGCAACACGTGTTCCTTGACTTAACTTGTGAAAAAGAACAGCTCTGACTGCAATCACTAAATTACCTCGGTGGGTAATGTGATTTGTTCAGGGAGTTGTTCTGATGTGTCCTGGGAAGGCAAAATAGGTGATCAGGCAGGTCATTGTGTCGTCCGTGCTCACACTGTCACATTCGAGTAGCGTGTTTTCTTAGTCCAAGTGGATGGCAGTGTGTTATACGCGCGTGGTACTCTTTGGATCTTCTGTAGTTAAGGGAGGTCCCGTAAAGCTGCGCATTTCCTTTGCATTGCGCTATCTTGGTCATGATGTTATAATCGTTCAGTGCCTAGCTGCCATGCCACCCCGAAGAAACACGAGGGATAGGTTACTGCCATGTTGGCCAAGCTTATACAGGAGGTGGAGATCCACAGAAGAAGGAAGCACAAAGGCTGGTAGTATATCAGTCCTCAGGCTTCCTTCTGGTGGCATCGCAGCTAGGCACCAAAAGGGTACTACAGATGAACGATTTTGACTTTTTAATGAGCCAATGAAAGGTTTCAGAGAGGTTTGGTAAACAGTCATTGGATTTATTGCTGGGCAACGTTTCGCTTTTGACACGAAGCCAAGAAACTGAACGTCAGAATCGGTGAGCATAAACTTTCCATTAATAGACCACTGAGAAACGTAGATGAATACCAGGTGATAGCTAAAGATTCGGCAATGGCAGGGCATGCACTAGACACTGGGAATAGGATGGATTTAGAAGATGTGGACATCCTGAGACAGGACTTAAGATTCACAACGCAGTGACTGGTGGCCGACGCGGTGGAAATCGCCAAGCGTCCCAGCGTGAATAGAATAGGGGGTAGAAGTTGCAAACGTGCGGAGAGCTGTCTTAGATCAGCCGAGATGACATGAGAAGGTGGACAGTTATCAGCGAGGTTGTCTGGGTCTAAAAGTACAAAATTCAAGTAAAGTTAGATCCAATTAACCACCCCCACCCCCACCCCCATCCCAGAACCAACTGTACCAGAACCCTTTGACGAACACAAGTGAACGGAATCTGTGAACGACCCCAAGATAAATTTTCCACTAAGGTGTCCTACATTGAAAAATCAAGGACGAGAACTCCGGGTTAATCATTAAGACAACTCCTCTCTCCTAACCAATCTATCGTAAATGTTAGTCATCCCCACTAACCAACAAATAAGAGCATCAGACTGAACACCCAGCACTGATCAAGTCGGTTGGTTATAAGATTGGTTCCCTGAATGCCTTAAAACCCAATCAACCTACTTACTTACTCACTTGGCCAGAAAAAACTTTTGTGTCAAAAGCGAAACGCTGCTTAGTAATGAATCCATTGATTGTTTACCAAACCTCTCTGAAACGATGACTTCCCAATCCGTCCCAAATATTTTCCAATGAAAGGTTTTTAAGGGCATTCACTGACTCCAAAGACATTGTCCGAAATTGGCACGACTCCAAAACACTGTCAAAAATTGGCATGACTCCAAAGGCACCGATGTCGTTTTTGGTTTATTGCGCATCTACCTCCACTCGTCAGACACAGGATCCTGAGTCCAGGATGCCAAATTATTTCTCTTCCGCCAGTATTTTGAAAGTAGTATCAAGCTATGATGCTGGAAACGTGTCACGTCGGGTTATATGCCCCAATTATCGGCAGTCAACGTGAAGTAGTAACTTTTAGTCTTTATTTTTCTATCAGTATGATCCGGCGGACTAGCAAAGACGGTGACGGCTGCATAATACTAGTTCCGATCATTCTTCAGCCTTTCTCGTAACCTCCAAAATAGGTCCGGTAGAATTGCGGTGGAGAACGCGTCTTCAAAATGGCCAACGTTTACGCAGCTTATTTTCATCTTAAACGAACATAGTTTTCACTGATAGCAACCCAAGATAGGACTTGTGCTTCACTGCCACACAAAATGGTCGGATTTCTCTCTGGAGCTGTCCTTCTGGGCCGAAAATGGTGTCTCCAGAAAGGCGTCAACATCTCAGTCATTCCAACGCAGTGTTATTTGCAACATTTCCTTGCATGCAGATCTGACGGTTGTTTGACGGCCTGTGTTTGCTAGTGGTCATAGTTTCTGCAAAAATCATTCGGATCAGCAAGCTACGGCTTAGCACGCAGCTGAAGGAAAGTTTCGACCTGACAGGAAAATTGTATCATTGTTCCAGATAATTCGACTATGGTGGGTGCATTTCTCTCCGCTTTTACCCAAGATCCCATTGTTGAAACCACAAGGTCTTTCGATGGCCTTCTCCTAGCACGCTTCGACTTCGGTGCCGGTCCCGTAAGGCTCCAGTATCTACAGAAAGGTGCTAAGACGCTTTCTCCAGTTATGAAAATCAACAAGGACGACAAGCCGTCAATAACGGTTGAAATAAGTATTGTTTGAAAACTTCCCAATTTGACTTGTTCATGAATTCCGTTCATCCGTAAACTTTCGCTCCTGGTCCGATTATGGTTATCGAGGGTTAAACAGGGTGCTGTTTGCTGCTGGTATATCCAACGTAAGGGCAGCAGGGCGATAGTGTGTGAATGTCCCAGAAAGTATCCAGATTTGGCGTCCACATAAGAAAGGTAATGCGTTTCAGCGACCCAGAATGTCTCGAGCAGATACTAAGGAGTTTACGAGTGGACCGAGAAATTCAGCATCGGAAGTAATGCTTAGAGCTCGGAGTGGTGGTAGTCTTGCAATACGCCGAAGTCGTAGAAGACGGAAAGATCTTCCCGTCTAACAGTCTAGCTTTGATATCGCCGTCTGAATGTGACTGAAGATCACATGCAAAAATAAAACGCTTGATTTGGCCTTCCCTTCTTGTAGATGACTTGAATTGTTCACACACAGAATTGACTCTAACGGCATAAGTGAGATAGCCAAAAACCTCTTTTTCACCAGTTTCGTACACTAATGGCGGATATTAAACAAAGACAAACGCTCACCGAACTATCGATAGTTCCAATGGTACTTCCTCGCAAAAGGTTACATCCAGCAATACTAGTGAGCATGGTTGGGGATGATATTTCTACAAGGACCTTCCCTTAGAGCCTTTTTGAGGTCTTTCGAATAAATACCCGTGATTAGTTAGCTCCCGAAGGGCTTACGCATGCGTTCTCGCGCCCGCATTCACTGACTGATAGTGGCTGAGTAATTTCTCAGTTAACTGTCGTCGGCGCTCAACAAAAACCCTAGAATAGTATAGTAACGCACCGAACGAAGCAAGGTCTTCTGTAGTCAGTTTTCCGTAAGACACCCTCGTTTCTGAGGCTACATAAACATCAACTTTGCCTGGCAAACTCACTATCACGTGATACGGAGTTCGCCGATCGATTGTACATTCGACCGCTGGTCACATGGAAAATTCCCGACTGGAATCTTTGTTTGCCTCTGCCACTGGCAAATATTCCTCAGGTGGTGGTCATTGTGGCCGCAGGCTCGAACAGGGCCACGGGATAGACTACAAAGAATATCAGTGAATATTACCATTACCACAACTTTTTTGGCTTGTCACTTTTTACCTGTGAGGATTTCATGAAAGGCTCCGTAGGATTTTAATAATGAATAGAACGTTAATTTGATTTATATGCTCTGCGACAGCGTTTTTGAGTGTCTGTTCCAGTCGCTCTCCGCCTCTCTGTAAGGTGCAACGTTTTTCAAATATGATTCCC
>NW_008751697.1:386828-389544 GCF_000715545.1 Opisthorchis viverrini | reverse complement strand
CTACCGCGCCATTCGGCGGCTATACAGTCGAAAATGAGGTATTTATCGTACAGGTCCGATTTGCATGTGACGAACTAACAAGAAATTGGCTACGAGGTTTTGGTAATAGCATCAGCCCTCTATTCGCCCAAGATATGACGGTTTCATTGAGCAAATTCCGGTGACTTGCACGGTTTATGTATGCACGCTCTGCGAGTGTTGTAGACAAACCAGTGGTACCCAAAGCGCCACCAAGCGACTATGCATAACAATATGGTCGAAAATGTGTTCATCATGCACGTCAACCGTGTATGAAACGAACCAGAAAATCAGGCTTCCGTTCAAAGACCCGCGCTCTGCCCTCGGTATCCACTTGCAGAGGCTGCCGTAGCGAGCGCTTTACCTTATCTGGAAATTTAAAACGCACGGAAGTTCCACTTAAAAAGGTTCGGTATATCTAAATCGACATGCTGGAATTTGTGAATTCGCAGAATCGGAATTAAAGTCAGGAGTGACTCATGCCACCTTCGCGAGTGCTAACCGATTGCTCAAACTCCTTCCCCGGTTGTTTCAGGTTGAAATGCAGGAAGAGCTCATAAGAATTCTCTTCTTTCTCTTTTTTCATGCTCTCACTTTTCCCTCTTCTCACCTGTTCTTCCTCGTCTGCCTTCATTTCCTATCTCTCCCCTTTCTTCTCCCATCTGTGGCTCCATGCCAGTCGGACACTCGTGGAGTGTCCTTTAGATGACTCCTCATGCTCATCCACAGCATACATCATTATCAGGGGCCATTATCCTCAGGAAGCATGGATTGTAAGTCTCTCCAAGGAGATCACCATTAAACAGCATTAGTGTCAGAAAACGTGAAGGGAGACAATCGAGTGCATCCTCGGCTTCAAATTTCCGGCCCCAAATGTTTCCCGCGATCAATTTTGTTAAACAGTGACGCCTACGAACTTCAAACCGAAGTTCACCGGGGTTATGGTGACTTCAAGATCAGTGAATTAATAGGAAAGTAGTTTGGTTGGGTTGCGTGCTTCAATTATGTGCTGTCGACAGTTGCCTGTTCAGATGAACGAAATCCGAAGGTCACCAAACAATGCTAATTCGGAAGTAAGCATCGGTTTCCCGACAGGTTGCGAATCGAGTGCGCTGCGGAGTTAAGCCGCGGTGGTAGGCTTACAGTTTGTGACAACAAATATATTCGTACATGTATATATTACATGCTTAATCGCACATCCCCAAAGCTAGACACCCAGCTGATGCATGGGATAGGATGTACTAGCCCAACGCACCAAAAAATACGGATGGGTTCACAGTCACTCTGTACAACTCTGATGGTAAATACAATAACGTCCTGTCTGGTCTAGTGATCGTATAGAAAATACCGATTTTTACGGTATAGAATTTTGTTTATAGTTCATGAACTCTTGTGAGGGTTCATCATGGAAACCTTGCTTGCTACTGCTCATTAGTACTCAACCATGCGTGTTTCACGAAGGCTAGATCCCTGAAAATGACCACAAGTTGCCCGGAACCTACTAGGACCCTAAGACCACCAAAATATCAGTAATAAAGCCATCAAACATCCGGGTTAGTCAATCGCTCAGCGGAACCAGACGAGTATTCAGACAAGTCATAGAAGCACGACTGACCACGATAAGTGTTCAGGCATTTCATAGAAGTCCGAATGATGTTCATGGGTGCTCACCAAACGTCGATCAGGCAGTCTGGATCAATGTAAAAATGTGCTTGCTCGTTGCAATAAAGTTGTTGTGTTCTTTTTTTGGTGAGTCTTTCCGACACTAGGCATGGAGGCAGGGACAGCAGGCAGATACAACAGAACCCGCAGAACCGTGACAATAACCGTGACAATAGGCGTCGAATAATATTTGACTACAAAAACAAAATCAGCTTGCGGCTGCATGATTGTATTTGATGTGTACCTTAACTCAACCACTTAAAATTAATCTACTTAACTGGCTCCAGCTGCTAATTCGGTTGACTGGATCACCAACATCATCATGGAGTTCCATTATGACCCCAATGCTGGTCCAACCTTTGATTCGTGATTCATACATTACGATGAAATTTTCACAGTCCAATTGAAGCACAGATATGGGGCCTAGAGATTGCACTTTTGTTTAGAAAGCTTGAAACAACTTCACTTTTCAGAGGGCACATGAGATCTCAGTTTTGACGCAACCGGACAGCAAATCTCAACAATTTTCGGTGAGCATGACTTTGTTTAATAGCAGCTATCACTGTATGAAACTGGTGAAAAAGAGATTTTTGGGCTGTCAATTATGCCGCTGGAGTCAATTCTGGGTGTGAACAATTCAAGTCATCTACTGGGAAGGAAGACCAAATCAACTGTTTTATTTTTATATGTGATCTTCAGTCATATTCAGACGGCGACATCAGAGCTGGACTGCTGAACAAGCTGGAACACACTCGCGAGATAACGCTGCAGTGCATTACTATTGATAATAATAATAATAATATCAATAAGGTTTATTCCCTACTTGTGGGTGGCATACCCACAAGTTGAGAATAGACCTTATTATTATTATTATTATTATTAGTAGTAGTAGTAGTAGTAGTAGTAATAGTCGGCGAGCTGAACCACCTCCTCGTGGTGCCGACCGGGTAGCCTGGACGTCTGTCTGGGTGAGCTAAGAGTTCAGCAACTCCAGACAGGGCCAACCACCCCGTTTGGTTTCAATGTGCTGGTTACT
>NW_008751697.1:356162-382661 GCF_000715545.1 Opisthorchis viverrini | reverse complement strand
GGATCCCGGTCAACCGAAAGCAGATCCGCCGAGCCAACTACGCCGCCATCCAGACTCTATACCATCAAAGACGGAAAGATGCAGCGTCTGCCGTACTCGATGGGTCATGGAAGGATTTATACAAAGCAAACTGCGGCCTACATACGGACGCCGAACAGTATTGGAAACAAGTGCTCTCAGCTCCAAAACACGCGGAAAGCCGACCAAGTCGCATAGTAGTACCGTCCGACTGGAGCTTGATCGAGCTAATTACAGGAGAGTAGGTTGGACGTACGATCCGTTTAATGGGCAATTCGTCCCCAGGCCTGGACAAGCTCACACCCAGGACGCTCCGCCGTTTCAATGCTAATGTACTCGCTGGGTATTTCAACTTATCTTTGTTATCTGGGGGTTGTCCCCCACATCTGTGTCGAGTCCATTTACGCTAGTCAAGACGGCTGTTTGGAATCCACATCGCTGTTGCATGCCCTGCTTCGTCACTCTTCAGCGACTGCTTCTAAACTCAGCTTGGAGTTTGTCGATATCTCGAAAGCGTTCGATTCGGTTTCGCATGACACAATCGTCAGATCTGCCGAGGCGTTTGGAGCTCCGTCACCTCTAGTTTGATACATCGCACAGTCCTATGAGAATGCTGTAGCAGTTTTCCCGAGTTCCGAGGTTCACTGCCACAGAGGTGTGAGGCAAGGGGATCCACTATCCCCATTGTTATTTGACTGACAATGGGTGAGGTTCTTGGATTGTCGATGCCGCAACTGGGATACCATTGGCACCTTAGTAGATGGTTTTACTTTTGCAACTGGGTCGTGAGGCAAGGGGATCCACTATCCCCATTGTTATTCACTTGACAATGGATGAGGTTCTTGGACTGTCGATGCCGCAACTGGGATACCATTTGCACCTTAGTAGATGGTTTTACTTTTGCTGACAACTGGGTCGTGTGTGCAGAAAGTCAGGCACGCCTTAAAGAGAAGCTGGAAACTGCTGCGGTCGAGTTGGGAAGAGCTGACATGAAAATAAACGCCCGAAAGACTAAAGTGATGGTTATTTTGGGGGACAGGAAACATAGAGCAACAGCAGTCTCAGTCGAACCATTTCGCTTTGCCGGGGAACTAATCACTCCTCTGGGTCCGACAGACACTGTAACATATTTGGGCATTCCCTTTACCTCCAAGGGGAAAGGAGTCTTTAACCACCGACAGCACCTGCTCAAGCTGCTCGAAGAAGTGACGTGTGCCCTGTTGAAGCCGCATCAAAGAATGGGTGTCACGAGGAACTACCTGATACCACGGCTGACATATTCGCTCGTGCTCGGCCAAGTCCACAGGAACACGCTAAAAAGATTGGACAACTACATCAGACAATATATTCGTGCCTGGCTTCGTCTACCGAAGGACAGCCCGATCAGCTACATCCACGCCGGTAGAAAACACGGGGGATTTGGTATCCCAAGTCTGAGTGCAACAATCCCGATGCAGCAGAAAAACGCGTATGGAAAAGCTCCTTTCTACTCAGTATCGAGTACTACGCAATGTGGTCAACGATTCAGCATTTCAGAAAATTGTTCGGAATCTCAACCTTCCGACCCGAGTCCATGGTGCATGCGTAAACACGAAGGAGGAGCTGGTGGCTACTTGGGGTGCGAGTCTGCACAACAGCGTTGACGGTCACGGTTTACGAGAGTTGGTCGCTTCGCCTCTCTCGAATCGATGGCTAGTGTTCCCAAAACGAGTGTTTCCACGGATATTTATCCACAGTATCCAGCTCCGATGCAACCTGATCAGGAAGAGAGTTAGAAGCGCTCGGCATGGTCATGGTGGCCAAACGATCCTATATCGTGGAAACTGTGGCCAACAGGAGAGTTTGGTGCATATGTTCAATCCTGCTGGATCACGCATGATGCCAGATTTGCTCGTCATAATCGGGTTGCAAGGGAACTTGCAAAACGTCTCCGTCGACTAGGGTACACCGCCTTCGATGAGTTGAGAGCCACTACTTCTACGTCGTTCATCGAACCTGAACTAATCGCTGTTCGAGAACGCCGTGCAACTGTAACAGACGTCAGCATTGTCTCGGATGAACGTGGAGTGACTGTGTGGAATGAGAAGAAGCAGAAGTATGGTGCTGATGAATATTCCCTCGACATAATCTCAGCCCTACATGCCATCGGTTGCGATATCGACTTTTTGGTTCACCAACCGATGCTCATCTCTTATCGAGGGTTCTGCTTTCCCCAATCCGCTGAGGCTGTTATTGGACTGAGACTTCCTAAGGTCGCAGTCATTGACTTGTGTTTGCTTGCCATTGTGGGCTCTCTGCGTACTTATGACATTTATGCGCGGCACATGTCGTTAAAGGTACATTTCTGCCACTTAATCTCACACCGGACCCAGTATGACGGACACTTTGTGCCTGATATGCGAGTCTTGACTGTGCTAGCGCACACTGCCCCTTGAAGGGCATTCACCACTGTTTATCCTTTCTTTGGTTGTTGGTCTTTAGACGCGTGTTCCCATACCAAAATCTTTACATATTCTGGCAGTCACCCCATCAGACTGGCACTATCCTTGGCATGATTTCTAATGAGACGTTTCTCTCTTTTCTCCCATATTCTTCTGTTACTCTTTCGCATTCATCGCTTTTTATGTTTGGGACCATGCTCTTCAAAAATAAATGATAAGAGTAGTAGTAGTAATGGACTGCAGCGCTATCTCGCGAGTGTGTTCAAGCTTGTTCAACAGTGGGTTTTTGCGCTTCTTGAATCTCGTACACAAAACGGCCATATTGGATTGGTCATTATCCAACCTAGCTTCCAATATTTCCAAGGCCACTTCCTGTGACGGCAAATTCGAACAAATCAAAGCCCTGCTCGGCATGCTGGCATTTTGTGGGATTTTTTCCCTATGAATAGCACACAGTTCCAATCTGCAGTCGACGTGGATACCGAGAATGCTAGTGCCGGACAAGAAAACCTAGCGGAAGACTCGGTGAAACCCGGAGGTCACGGAGCAGACAATAGCGGTCAAAAGCAACCGTCGCCTTCGAAGCGGAAGTCCATTCTGTGGTATTCGGGACAATAAACCAACCACGCGTGACTTTTGGCGCGGTCCATCACCAAAAATGAAGGCTTACTACAGAAGGAAATAAGGCGCCACTAACCCAGTTGGCAACCGTCAGAAGAACCATCGTCACGCATCCATGTGGACCTTGGAGGACCGATTAACGGACAGATAATGATAAGTGTTCGGGCATTTTATAGAAGCCCGGCTGATGTTCATGGGTGCTCATCAAACGCCAATTAGTCTGGATCAGTTTCAAAAGGCCGTCTTAGCTTTCATATATACACGCTCTTCCTTGCTGCACTCGCGTTTTCCGTTGGCAACCCTTTTTATGGCACTAGGCAATGAGGTGAAGATTGCGGTCAGATTTGACATGTCAACCGGATATTTTCCAAATGCAGATCTACATCAGCTTTTTTGCTTACTTCAAGAATGAGGGCTGTGCAGAAATTTCAAAGATCAGAATCGAGCTTGCTCATTCACAACAACACACCGATATCGTTCCGACTGGGTCTCTATTGTGGGGTACTCGTAAGTTCACAATACGTGTAAGGAGACGCAGTACAGTATGGCCTCTCGTCGTTAAAAGCGTCTTCCTTATTTTATGAACGGGTGGTCGTAGGGTTAAGCACTTCGGACATCTCGGAGCCCATTGTCGATCGGTTCCTCTCTCCACCTCCCTAATGAAGCCTTGAAATGAAGATTGAAGGATTGAAGGATGATTGAAGGATGAGCGGCGCTATATCCTGTCTAAGTGCGAGTTAATCACACTGCTGATCAGCCAATAGTGGCCGAACGGTTAAGTGTTCAAACTACTAGCCTGAAGGTCGCGGGTTCGAGACTCTTCGGAGTTTTTGTGGGATGCGCACTGCTGGTGATTCCCAATAAGGATGAAACAGCTGTACAGTGCTTCTCGGCTTTTTAGCATAGATTGGCTTCACTTATAGGACGAAATCCGACAGCCTTGAAATGAATTGTAGTTCCCAAAACAGCTGAGCATTTGTGTCCAACACTGATGTGGCAGCGTCGATGACGATGTTCATTAGTTGAAAATTTCTCCATGGTGTTCACGGGGCAAACGTCTATCGGAAAACCTTCCATACATGCTAAGGTTTGAGATAAGGCGAAGCTCAAGCTAAATCTACGCGTATCCAAGAAAACTGTATTAGCAATATTAGTTTACGTCTGCGATATCCGACTGTTCCGAATCAGCTACCCGGGGCGCATTCGGAATTTCATCCGCCGGTGCGTCCGTAGCCGCAAATTGATGGAAAACCTGCTACCTGTCTACCGTTTTGGTTTCTTTGAATGTCAAGCAAAACATGCGAACCGAGCAAATTTGGCCTGAAAATATGTCCCAGATCACACCACGTGATCAGTGCGAAGAGCGATAGGCACATAGCCTCTCTCGATGAAAAACGCGCAAACAAACAATAAAGCAACAAAGGATTGGACTGGTCACCTTGTGTCACAACAGCCGCTGTAGCGTATGACGCCGGGAAGTTGGTGGAATTCGACGATAGCGAGGATGCAGTGACGGCACATGACGGTTCTGAAATGCGCATAAATAGAGCTCGGTACTATTGAATTCACATGGCACACAAAGCGCACATTCGCACAGCTAGGATGAAACTGTAGAGTGGACCTGGCGTGACAGAAACACGCGTGTATTGGAACCGAAACCGAAAGCAAAAGTGTTCCAAGGTAAAACATTATATGGAAATAGTCAATTCAGTCAATGGGTTCGGACGGATGTACATGTATTAGGGAGGAATTAGATCTCCTCGGAGGCTATGATACTCCAACGGGGAAGAGAAGTACCGCTAGACGCGTTTCGTAGCCCACAGATTTGGGGCTGCCAACCATTAACGTGGCAGTTCGCTGGACACGCACAATGAGGGTGACAACTTTCGTGCATCCTGAGTAGACAACTTGATTGGCATATTCGACGTACGCTTCATAGAGTGTCTTGGATTCCGAACGAGTGATACGGGAGAAAGGGTGCTATATCAATCGTAGAACGGCGAATGCATCTTGGGCCGATTTCTTTTAGTGCAATAAGAACGATACCAAAGTACTTTTCGGCATCTATCCTCGTGATATTTTCTGATCAATTCTCAACCTGTATGACAAAGGTATTCACCGAGTCTCTACTGAATGACAAATGAACGCACTGTTTCACATTCAGAGAAAGGTTCCAGCCCAGTAACCACTGTTTTTCGGGGTCCGCATCCATTTGGAAGGAACTGGCATTGGAACTCTGGGATTTCAAGTCGTCCGCGAAAATTAGACATGGACCTACAAGAACATGTGGAAGGTGGTTGACGTATATGAGTAACAGCAGTGGCCCCAAAACGGTGCCCTGAGGAACTCCAATGAAGACAAGCGCTGTAAAAGAGTAGGTAGGGCCTACCTTCACTTGGGATGACCTGTCTGATAGAAACGCCTCGATTGAGCGTAGAATTTTCTCTTGAATCACGTAAGACTCGAGTTTGTGGAGCAGTTGAGCCCGTGGGACCAGATCAAATGCTTTTGAGAAGTCGAAAAATATGGCATCCGATATGAGTCCCTCGTCTTTGGCTAAGGTTAAGTTGTCCTTAAATACGAGGGTGTTTGTCGCGCAAGAACGGTTGGAAGAAATCCCTGTTGATATGGAGATATCAGATTGCTGGAAGTAAGATGGTTCAAAATGGTTGCTTCAGGATGCGTTCCATCATCTTGCGCGGCACGCTGGTGAGTCTTATGGACCTGTAGCTCCCAGGCGATAGTTTTTTAGCTTGGCGTGACAATCGCGTTCTCTCGAGCAGACGAAAGGCGGTCTTTGTCATGCGACTGACGAAATATCAGGTAGAAAAGACTTGCCAGTATAGACGACATCTCCATCAGAATCCTTGGATGGACTTCGTCGGGTCTCAAAGCACAGAATGGGTTAACCTTGTGCAAGAGTTGACTCATATCTGCCACCGTAAAAACCGATTAGAGGCTGTTCGCAAATACGCCTGGACAATGGTGGATGTGGTGAGGACGCTGGTGTTCACAGTAGACCTGCGTGGCGCCCTCTGTAGACCTCAGACACCAATACTGGCCCACGCGTGAGTTATCCGTTTCTGTCCATCGAGGAGATTGCGGATGGCTTGGTTCTGCAGCAGTCTCATGTATCTGGACAGTATATTTCTATTTCTCCCGACGAGATCAAGAATGATGGTTTGCATTTTATGTTCCATTGGCAGATTTCTGATTAACATCGTTTCCGTATTTTACGAAATGCCAGTCCATCTTATGTGCCTCCTGTGACAAAAAGTTCAGACCCCTCTACCAGATGACACCGCATCCTTTTAGGCACTATGTGGCTCATCCGGCTGCGTGCTTGTTTCTTCGAGACAAACATCGCGTTGGCCCCTGAACTTTCTGGACAATAACCCTTTATAATTATTCCACTGAAGCTGGTCCCAGTTTAACTTGTTCACGAAGGATGCGCATTCCTAAGAAGTCTGCATGGCAAAAGTTTCGGATCAAGGTTTGAGGTTCGGGCATTCTGGTCCAATAGCAGTTGAAATCAAAATCAGCACGCGGTGATTGCTGTGTCTCAGTGGAGCGTTAATTGTTACCTGATCAACGGAGTGTCCTTCGTTGGTGATGACCGAATCCAGAAGGGATGGTTGTTGGCCTGTGCGATATCTGGTGAGTGCAACAACATATTGAATTCAAGTGTTCTGTTGAATGACTTCAATCAGCCCCGCTGCAAAAGGTCCACGTGATCCGACGTTCCGAAGCTCCAATTAGGTGGCTTTTGAAGCCTAAATATCACCTGGCAGGAGGAGATGAGTAACGTGGTAGCTGGCTGAGAGTTGCTCAATGGTTCGTATGAGGAATTGGTCATCTTCAGAAGGACTCGGGAGGCAGCAGTGGACCATACCAAAGAGGGGAGAATCGGACCCACGCAGCGAGATTCGGATCCACAGTGCATCTCAAAAAAGTGCAGGAGTTGTGTCAGGGAGGATAGTCGGGATTGGCAGGGCCGCATGTAATTACAAACCAACGCCACGAGCCATCCCTCATTTTGAGTCAGCCCAAAAAACAAAGTAGCCGTCTATCGAGGTCTCCGATTTAGACATGTCTGAGGGTAATTATAGAAATTTAAAGGTTTTACTCTTTACACTGAGCACTACCACCAGCTGCTGGTTTGCTGACTTTTTACTTTGGTAATGACATGTGTCTGAAATCATCTTAGATATACATCTAGGTGATGGAACAAATACAAAATGTTACAGGTTTTCTTTATTTGTTGTGCTAGCTTATGTCCTTCTGGCTGCAAAGTATTAGTAAAAGCGTAAGGTCATTTCAAACTTTATGGTTTTAATTTTTGAGGACCTAATGCTGGTTTTTGATGGCGCCGAAACGAATGTGGAAATGGCCGAAAATTTCGAAGTTTGCTACTCCGGTTGCACTAGCGTATTGAACCCGCCTCTTTTTCATTGAAAAGTTTACGTTTATTGCCCAAGAGTAAGCGGTACTAAGTTTTTCGTTGAGAAGTGCTTCTGTTTTTTACATCAGGCGCAGCAATTCACCCGCTTAGGTGTGCTGTGCCAACAGGCAATTTACCGCGGACAGCAGAAGTGTTCGTTCGTTCTTCGACTTGATCGTTCCGCAAAAGATGCGAAAAGCCCTAATTGAAGTGTTCCTTGCCCTCAATTTCCACCGCATTTTTATCCTGCCAGTTTTGACACGATTGACATCTCGAGTACCTAATAATCCCAACATTCATCATGACCATGACTGATGGTGTACCATCCACCGGCGCGCAATAGCCATCATTATTATTGTTTTGTTTTAACGTTGGCAACATACTCAGCCTGCTTCCACAAATCATCGTCCCACCTTTTAGGTTTGAAGCCTCCCATCTGCATTAATGAACTTTTGCCATCTTCGACGACAAGTTGGCACCATTTCCGACGCCAGTGATAACTGGCCGATAAACTGCGATCCATCAACCCAAAAATCTACGAAACCAACTTTCAGCTAACTTCCAAGCTTGCACTGGTCATTCTCATGGGCTGCTGCAAAATGGATTATTTTAAAAGACCTGTGTTCTTCAAGATATTTGGATTTCCTTACCCCTAATCTATGATACCGTAGCCAGGACAGAAGCGCGGAACTAAAATTTTCAAGTTCAAATGTTGTAGAAACTCTTTTGGATTCTGGCTCGTTCACAGGTCTCTAACCGTTTTTTACACTAGATAACTATTTTTTGACCGTGTTTCCCCAATAAGCTGCGATCACAAAGTTCAACAGGTCTCCCTTCTTCAGTAGGCCCAGCAGTGTTAGTCCTCAGCACGTTTAAGCCTCTTCTACACAATCGTCCCTGTCGACGTGCCGCCAATGTTCTATCTAAACTACCAGCCCAAATAGTTGGCCAAGATTGACTGTGGCACCGGCAATAAGGTCTAGCGTTTTCATGCCTCCCTAAGGCTCTCTCAATCGTTCGCCCCCAGATCACTTATTCCTCAACCTGCTCCGGAGTATCTCATCATGACACCGCACCCGTCTTTCTCCTCTAAGCGGTTGCCAGACCCCAAATCCCCATAATCTATTTCCACATTATGCCCAAAGGAGCTGCTTGCAGCCAAGAGACCCAGCTCCCAACCCCCTCACCTATCGAGGCCGGTAAACACGGTACCACAGGTAAACTCAGATTGTTCAGCGGTTACAACCGACATGGCTTTGCTCCGCAACCTGGCAACACACTTCCCTCACAGCTACCAATAGAATCCCAGGTTCTGGAACACCTGGAAAACCTCAGGATGGAAAATGACATGTACTCCCTGCGTACCACACATTCGATTGCATGTCTCATAGATCCTGATGCAGCATCCGATCCTATCAACTTAAAAAAGGCGTCTACTCTAATTAACACGCATCGAATGCCGGCATCAGGTCCTGATTTTCAACGCGCCTAATCAGCTTCAGCTTGAGCATCCTGGCTGCATGTGACATCCTGAACACCATGTGCACAGCTCGGCGGCTCCGGAGGATAAAACCATTTGTGTTGCCTTATAATAATGCACTTCCGGGATTGAAAGGACGCCACGCGTCTGTTTACATCCCGGGCTCTCCTCTCCTTTACCGAAAAATTCCAATCAATAAAAGTTAAATCTGCCGTATTCAAATCCAAAGACCGAAACTTTACCTCACCCCGTTGCCCCATCAACAGGCAGCAATTTCGTTGACGCTCCCGAGGTACTCATAAGGTCTGAGTGCTCCACGACTGCTCCCAGCACTGAATCCGCGCCAAACCGTTCAGCAGCGTCTATGCTTACAAAACCCTGCGTCCTCCATTGCTCCTGCAAATGGACCTTCTGCCCTACCATCCGTATAAACTGCAAATGCCCCCATCAGTCCAGTGGGACTCTCTCCTACCGTTGAAACGATTGCTGCAATACGTCTCCCAGCCAGAGAAACGACTACACCAGTTGCTGATGGCACTCGCCCTTGACACAGTCCCCCTGACCTGTTGTTTCTCCGTGTTCCACCTCCCCCAAAATACGCCTTTGGGCTCAAGCATGTATTGTTAAGACCACGATACGTAGTGCACCCTGAATTGCATCCTCGATAACCTGACCCTCCACATGCTGTTTTACCTAAACCTTTTGCATCAACTACCAGTACCTACGTCGATACCCCCACGGTACCCTTATGCTCTCAAACCTCTGTGGTTGCTCCAGGCACTGGACCCGCACAAGACTACTCGAAAGCTTCTCACTTCATAGACTTGGAAGTCTCTGGGCCAACAATCGTTTCTGCAAATGAAATTTCTGCTTCAGCATCCGTGAAGGCTGCGAGTGCCCCATCAGTCCGGTACAACTCTCTCCTGGTACTGTAAGGTCTGACGTCTCCCAGCCGAAGTGACTAAAAAACCAGACGTTGACAGCACTTGTTCTCGTTACGAACCCCCTGACCTGCTGTCTCTCCGCGTTACACCGCCAAAATACGCTCTCGGACTCGAACATTTGTTGTCAAGGCCACGATAATTAAGTCACCCTTAACCACACCCACAAGCATCTATCCCTTGTTTTTATCAAGCTAACTGAATTTTGCTTCGACCTCTCTATAAATACATGAGACGTACACCAAACCACACGTACCGCGAGCTCCGTGCAACCTAATATCCGCAGATACCAGCGGCCAGCTAAGGCCCCTAAGTGCCTCCACCATCCGGCTCACCCACTTCCCTCCCAACCGTAGACCAATTTCTGGTGTGACCCACAATCCCCCACAGTCACCGCCACTTTCTGCAACATATTGCTCTCCACACCTCCTGCCGATGCGAGTGACCTCATGTCCAAAAACACTTCTTAACCCCCAAACGCTTCCAACTGCACACAAGCCTTCGAGAAATACACCCTACACCAAAGTTAACCTTATGCTCTGCCTTCTGCCGTATATTCAAACCTGCTTCAGGCACTAACCAAACCTCTACCCCCCGTGATGAATGCACCTTGACCGATTCCGAAAGCATACCTAACCAACGCACGCACCCGTCTTTCTCCTCTAAGCGGTTGCCAGACCCCAAATCCCCATAATCTATTTCCACATTATGCCCAAAGGAGCTGCAGCCAAGAGACTGCTCCGGAGTATCTCATCATGACACCGCACCCGTCTTTCTCCTCTAAGCGGTTGCCAGACCCCAAATCCCCATAATCTATTTCCACATTATGCCCAAAGGAGCTGCTTGCAGCCAAGAGACCCAGCTCCCAACCCCCTCACCTATCGAGGCCGGTAAACACGGTACCACAGGTAAACTCAGATTGTTCAGCGGTTACAACCGACATAGCTTTGCTCCGCAACCTGGCAACACACTTCCCTCACAGCTACCAATAGAATCCCAGGTTCTGGAACACCTGGAAAACCTCAGGATGGAAAATGACATGTACTCCCTGCGTACCACACATTCGATTGCATGTCTCATAGATCCTGATGCAGCATCCGATCCTATCAACTTAAAAAAGGCGTCTACTCTAATTAACACGCATCGAATGCCGGCATCAGGTCCTGATTTTCAACGCGCCTAATCAGCTTCAGCTTGAGCATCCTGGCTGCATGTGACATCCTGAACACCATGTGCACAGCTCGGCGGCTCCGGAGGATAAAACCATTTGTGTTGCCTTATAATAATGCACTTCCGGGATTGAAAGGACGCCACGCGTCTGTTTACATCCCGGGCTCTCCTCTCCTTTACCGAAAAATTCCAATCAATAAAAGTTAAATCTGCCGTATTCAAATCCAAAGACCGAAACGTTACCTCACCCCGTTGCCCCATCAACAGGCAGCAATTTCGTTGACGCTCCCGAGGTACTCATAAGGTCTGAGTGCTCCACGACTGCTCCCAGCACTGAATCCGCGCCAAACCGTTCAGCAGCGTCTATGCTTACAAAACCCTGCGTCCTCCATTGCTCCTGCAAATGGACCTTCTGCCCTACCATCCGTATAAACTGCAAATGCCCCCATCAGTCCAGTGGGACTCTCTCCTACCGTTGAAACGATTGCTGCAATACGTCTCCCAGCCAGAGAAACGACTACACCAGTTGCTGATGGCACTCGCCCTTGACACAGTCCCCCTGACCTGTTGTTTCTCCGTGTTCCACCTCCCCCAAAATACGCCTTTGCAAGCATGTAGACCTTCTGCCCTACCATCCGTATAAACTGCAAATGCCCCCATCAGTCCAGTGGGACTCTCTCCTACCGTTGAAACGATTGCTGCAATACGTCTCCCAGCCAGAGAAACGACTACACCAGTTGCTGATGGCACTCGCCCTTGACACAGTCCCCCTGACCTGTTGTTTCTCCGTGTTCCACCTCCCCCAAAATACGCCTTTGGGCTCAAGCATGTATTGTTAAGACCACGATACGTAGTGCACCCTGAATTGCATCCTCGATAACCTGACCCTCCACATGCTGTTTTACCTAAACCTTTTGCATCAACTACCAGTACCTACGTCGATACCCCCACGGTACCCTTATGCTCTCAAACCTCTGTGGTTGCTCCAGGCACTGGACCCGCACAAGACTACTCGAAAGCTTCTCACTTCATAGACTTGGAAGTCTCTGGGCCAACAATCGTTTCTGCAAATGAAATTTCTGCTTCAGCATCCGTGAAGGCTGCGAGTGCCCCATCAGTCCGGTACAACTCTCTCCTGGTACTGTAAGGTCTGACGTCTCCCAGCCGAAGTGACTAAAAAACCAGACGTTGACAGCACTTGTTCTCGTTACGAACCCCCTGACCTGCTGTCTCTCCGCGTTACACCGCCAAAATACGCTCTCGGACTCGAACATTTGTTGTCAAGGCCACGATAATTAAGTCACCCTTAACCACACCCACAAGCATCTATCCCTTGTTTTTATCAAGCTAACTGAATTTTGCTTCGACCTCTCTATAAATACATGAGACGTACACCAAACCACACGTACCGCGAGCTCCGTGCAACCTAATATCCGCAGATACCAGCGGCCAGCTAAGGCCCCTAAGTGCCTCCACCATCCGGCTCACCCACTTCCCTCCCAACCGTAGACCAATTTCTGGTGTGACCCACAATCCCCCACAGTCACCGCCACTTTCTGCAACATATTGCTCTCCACACCTCCTGCCGATGCGAGTGACCTCATGTCCAAAAACACTTCTTAACCCCCAAACGCTTCCAACTGCACACAAGCCTTCGAGAAATACACCCTACACCAAAGTTAACCTTATGCTCTGCCTTCTGCCGTATATTCAAACCTGCTTCAGGCACTAACCAAACCTCTACCCCCCGTGATGAATGCACCTTGACCGATTCCGAAAGCATACCTAACCAACTCTACTCCATGTGCACATACCTCCCTTATCCATTTCCCCCTAGTACCGAGCTCCATCGTAAACGAAGTTAATAAATTCCCAATTAGTATGGTGTGCTCACCAATGGACCTATAAATGATGTTGTTTAAAGCTCGTCCACTGCTGCCAAAAGTCCACACTCTCCGTGCGACTATCGCCGTTGCGCAACCAAGTCTGATTTGTGTGACCGAAACATGTCTACCAGCTGAAATTACAGACATGGCAGTCGCAGTGGTGGTTATAGTATTCACCGCTTTAACAAGAGGAACTCAGGGTTTGGAGGCTATGCTATCTAAGTCAAATCGGAACTTTGTGCAACTCCCATTGATGATTTCAGCCTAGAAGAGGCTAACTAGACCTCCATGGAACAGACCAACTAACCTGCACTAATAGGCTTTATCTATCTACCACCGCCCCTCCCCCACTTCTATAAATGACTTGCCCTGTATAATCTCCACTGCACATGCCCCTCCCCATTCGTCTCAATTGGTACTGGGTGACTTCAACCTACCGGACATTTCCTGGTCTCCAATTTTTCGCCCTATTCGTTGCGCCTTGCTGCTTGCCCAACCTAGTGTAAAAGGTTGGTCCCAGATTTTACGCGGGCCCACCCGTAACCAACACACCTTAGACCTAGTATTTTTAAATGAGGGCCATCTGGCCACGACCGCAGTCGGCCCATGCTTCCGAGGTGGTGGTCACTGCATTGTTTCGTGTAACGTAGTCAGGTTAAGCTGAACCGTTCCTCCAAGTCCTTCTATCCTTTGCCTCCTGAATCCGGATATTTTGCTCGCTTTTTCATCCCTGCTGGCCGCCCAGAACTGGAACGACTTCTTCCTCGCTTCGACCTCTCTATAAATACATGAGACGTACACCAAACCACACGTACCGCGAGCTCCGTGCAACCTAATATCCGCAGATACCAGCGGCCAGCTAAGGCCCCTAAGTGCCTCCACCATCCGGCTCACCCACTTCCCTCCCAACCGTAGACCAATTTCTGGTGTGACCCACAATCCCCCACAGTCACCGCCACTTTCTGCAACATATTGCTCTCCACACCTCCTGCCGATGCGAGTGACCTCATGTCCAAAAACACTTCTTAACCCCCAAACGCTTCCAACTGCACACAAGCCTTCGAGAAATACACCCTACACCAAAGTTAACCTTATGCTCTGCCTTCTGCCGTATATTCAAACCTGCTTCAGGCACTAACCAAACCTCTACCCCCCGTGATGAATGCACCTTGACCGATTCCGAAAGCATACCTAACCAACTCTACTCCATGTGCACATACCTCCCTTATCCATTTCCCCCTAGTACCGAGCTCCATCGTAAACGAAGTTAATAAATTCCCAATTAGTATGGTGTGCTCACCAATGGACCTATAAATGATGTTGTTTAAAGCTCGTCCACTGCTGCCAAAAGTCCACACTCTCCGTGCGACTATCGCCGTTGCGCAACCAAGTCTGATTTGTGTGACCGAAACATGTCTGCCAGCTGAAATTACAGACATGGCAGTCGCAGTGGTGGTTATAGTATTCACCGCTTTAACAAGAGGAACTCAGGGTTTGGAGGCTATGCTATCTAAGTCAAATCGGAACTTTGTGCAACTCCCATTGATGATTTCAGCCTAGAAGAGGCTAACTAGACCTCCATGGAACAGACCAACTAACCTGCACTAATAGGCTTTATCTATCTACCACCGCCCCTCCCCCACTTCTATAAATGACTTGCCCTGTATAATCTCCACTGCACATGCCCCTCCCCATTCGTCTCAATTGGTACTGGGTGACTTCAACCTACCGGACATTTCCTGGTCTCCAATTTTTCGCCCTATTCGTTGCGCCTTGCTGCTTGCCCAACCTAGTGTAAAAGGTTGGTCCCAGATTTTACGCGGGCCCACCCGTAACCAACACACCTTAGACCTAGTATTTTTAAATGAGGGCCATCTGGCCACGACCGCAGTCGGCCCATGCTTCCGAGGTGGTGGTCACTGCATTGTTTCGTGTAACGTAGTCAGGTTAAGCTGAACCGTTCCTCCAAGTCCTTCTATCCTTTGCCTCCTGAATCCGGATATTTTGCTCGCTTTTTCATCCCTGCTGGCCGCCCAGAACTGGAACGACTTCTTCCTCTCGTCAGACGCATTTGTGATATCTTCTGCTAGAATTTATTGACCTCTCTCTACCTTGCTTCTCTCATTAAGAGTTTTTACTCTCGTATCTCTCGCCGCGATAAGTAACGGAAAGCGGTAAACAATAAAATACACCGAGCCGGCGGAGAAAGTCGAAAGTCATTAATACTCCTCATCAACAAGCTCTCAACTGACCGAGAGTCCTTAATGGTATCCCTCGAATGCCGGGAAGACAGCACCACTCTCAGGGAACTTTCTCGCTGTGAATTGCTCGGTCGCCTATTTTGTAGGCGCCTGTACCCCAAACTGTCACCAAGTCACTTGTCTGCGATCCACAGACGGTAGTTTTATCGGTAATCCTGTCGATGCGGCCGACCACACGAGCGCTTACTTTGCCAGCTGCTACTTACCTCTTCCCGTCAAATTAACTCCTACAATCTCTGCCGCTAATTTCACATCTCTAAAACAGAGTAACCGCCCGTCTTTTGGCATCGTGATCATTTCCCTAGCCGGTGTATCAGCCCTTCGTCAAACCCTCAAATATTCCGCCATGCCGGGGGCGACGGCATACCATCACGTGTCCTGAGATATGGCGGTCAAGATATCGAAACCCTTGTCTTAAATCTTTTTAAACACTCAGTCAACTGTGGAATTTTCCCCCTTCCAGTGAAAGCAGTTCGTTGTTCGCCCCCATTTTAAATCCGTATCCAGGCGAGCTACTTCCAATTACAGAGGGATCCATCATATCCCTCTTTTACTGCAAAACATTGAACGTTTGGTCGAGGGCCCGTCAATCAGGTTTCTTCTAACTAAAAATGCCTTAGATGATTGACAGCGCGGATTCTTGTCTCAGAGCTCTGTCAGTGACTGCCAACTTCACTTCTTTGAGACCGCCACAGCAGCCCACTACGCTGGATGCTCCATTGTAACAGTCTACCTAGACATTCGAAAGGCCTTTGACCAGATCCTACACGCCTCCCTGCTACACAAACTTAGTACCTTTGGCATCACTGGAAACTTATTTCAGTGGCCTGCCTTTCAGTTATCAGACAGAACGCAAATAACGCAAATCGGGGACATACAATCATCTCCACTACCGATCACTAGCGGAGTCATCCAAGGAGGCGTGCTAGGCCCCGTCCTTTTCTTACTGTACATCAATGACACCTTTGGTACCATATCCCATGGTAAGGCTTTCCTCTTCGCGGATGATATAAAACTCGCGCACGCATTCTCCTCCTTTGAAAAAGCCCTTGCTTTTCACCAGATAAAGCAGGACTTAGATTCACTGACTGGCTGTACAAAAGAATCTGGCCTAAGCTTTTCCTCCACAAAATCCTGTATAACTTCCTGCAGCTGCCCTCTCCCGGCTGACGCTTTCACAATTGATGGACATCCTACCACCTACTCCACAGAGATTTAAGATCTCCGCCTCCGATACTCCTGTACTTTTAGCTTTTCCCATCAGGTGCAGTTTCAGGTTGCAAGAGCACGCGGGCTCAATTCTTTAATACTGCGCTCCTGCCACCTTCCAGACACAATGGTTGCAATCTTTAAGCTATGCGTACGACCAATCATGTAATTCCGTCCCGCAATTTCCTCCCTTTACACCCAGATTTGCAGGTTCGCAAGTGAAAGTGTCCAACGCTCGTTTACGAAAAAGCTCTTTTTTCGGTCAAGCCCCCTCTCTTACCGCTTCCGCCGTCAAATCCTAGGCCTGAAACCGCTATGGCTTAGACGGCTGAAATTGAATCTTGCTCTGTTACACCGTCTGCTGCATAAGAACGTCTTAATAGCAGGGGCTAGACCAAGTATTATCTCACAACCTCACTAAAGACTCCGCAACTCATGCAACCACTTAGTACGTCCCCCATCTCGTACCAACTTTCGCCACTACTTCTTTCTAGTTTATTACGCTTGCATCTGGAACAGCCTTTTTGAGTAGCTGCGAAGCATCACGCATCACCACACTTTTCCTCATTCCGTAAACAAACTCTTCGCCTGTGAAACGGATGCCGCCTTACTTAATACCACTTTACTCCCCGACCTCCCCTGCGAATTGGGTATAGTGCGCATCTGGGTTAGCAACATTACAATTAGTGGGCAAATAAAAGATCCTGTTATCACTTCTTCCCATCCTCTTGATTCGCTTTAAGCTGATCTAGGACCTAAATATGCTGTGTTACTGGCCTGGTTGTTTTTCTTTCTCCAAAGCCGACTTATAACTCGACCTAGTCAAGTCCCTACTCCGGGTTACTCTATCAGCTCTGCCTAGTGACTGGTGCTCCCAGCCTACCTCTAACTGATAAAAGCCAAACCGAAGCCTGTTTTTTCTCCATAAACGGAGCGCATTCTGCGCTCGTATATATATCCGTCTGATGATTTTCCCCACTAAACCCTCTCACACACAACATCGCGGTACGCTTCTGCTCGACATGGTAGCTTACACCAACGCTCTGACACCGTTCAGCCATAGTGCATTTGCCGTGAATATCACCATTTCATCCCCACTGTCTCATTGGCAGCTGTCACCTCACTTCAACTCCACAACTTGCCTTTACCAGCGTCTGTATGCTGTTTGCTTGCTCGAATTGACTGAGCTGTCTTTACTTACCTTGCTTTGCCCTGACCAGAAAAATTGGTAGCTGGAAAATTGACTAACGCGCAAAACGCATTAATTGCGGCTTGGATGGTTTTTTTACCTCGAGGATCTGGTAGCATGCACGAGGAATGAAAACCTCGTGTGGTGGATGGTTACGCCTCAAAGGGTGGGTCGCTGTGTTACGTTGCACCGTGGTGCGTTCGTATGCCCGCCATCCCTCCAGTAGCACGAATACATCGCCCGACACCGGAGGTTCTGAGCCTCACCTTTGAATCCAGGACATCAAAAAAGTAGCGCTGAATTCTGTTTGCTGCACCAGATTAACCAGTGCCCTATCTCGGAGTTTCACTCCCAACAGTCCTTGTACATCTGACTGCTTAACCACGCTTCCACTCTGCGTGCTTATATTGCCTTTTACTAGGTCCCTTTTACTTGACTATCGTATTTTAGCAAACTCAACCTTTGGTCTCCAGTCTAGTAATATTAAGTACAACTCCACCTATACCCTATTCCATATAATCTTTTGCCATCACACCATTCGCTTTAGACGTCAAGTTTTTCTTTCTATGTATACTAATGCACATTGTCCCATTTGATGTCTCTTCAACCTAACCACGCTTTACTAATCTCATCCCACTCCCTCATCTACCCAAGCTTTAAACTTCGGCAACACCCTGTTTGGATGACCTGATTGGCTGCTATCCACTCTGCCTGGCCTATGAACTTCATCCACAGGATCCATAAATCGGCAAAACAAAACCCTGCGATCCCATATCGGCTTCGTTTTGCCTTGTTTTCTCGACCAGTCTGAAATGAATCCCATTGCTCAAAGAACTGAATACCTCAGCCTAATGACCCTAAATGTGACGCCCGTTACGGGGCTGTCCAAGTGGTGAGGCGTGTCAGACCAAAGATAGCACGGCACTGCCATATCCCGTTTGCTGGCACACCCGCCACCATACCATTCCTCCTCCTCTTGACCTTGCCCTCTCGCCCACTTGTTCCATTAACTGCAGATATGACGAACTCCCCACCTGACCCCAGCTGCCCACATCACATATTCAATCCAACCCGCTGAACTATCCGTTCACATTAACCACCTTTGCGTTTCTGCACTTCCCACAAAACTCAATGACTTTCTATACTGTTCGCGCTTCTGCTTGCGTATTGCCATAATCTCACTTCCAAAAACCTATTATGCACGACTCCACAACAGTGACACCGGTGAGTCCCTACAGTTTCTCCGCCACCGATTTTCTGTGATTCCCGTTAACGCCCATCCGATTTGCGGACCCATTCACCTCTTTATCTCCACTACATTTTGGCGACCCTGGCCATCAGTCCAAAAGTCCAGGGCCACGAGGCGTTTACGGTCTTAGAGTTTAGTTCAACAGGACCGGCTGGAAGACGCCAACTCTGCCGATTCAACTTATCTGATGTTCCGATCCATCATTTTTCACCGTTAGACCTTTTCTGTCATGTAGCGGTTTCAACGTCAACAAATCAGGCTTCCTCGCGCTGACACCAACACCTAGGTTACCGCAAAGGTTTGGTTCAACCAGATCGAGATCATTCACTGAACATTTAGCCAACTTGAAGCGACATTGGCATTTTACGTTTAAAGTGTTGCGTTTTGTACCTCTCTTTTGTTTTTATCATAACATTACTTATTTTGCCGATTGCATGACTGTTTTTAATACGAAAAACTATAAAATCGCACACTTGTACAACTTAATACAATACCTGGACAATTTCAAACCCGGTTACGTGCTTCGACCCTCTGCTGATGTTTTTCGTGCTTACAGCGGTCATTCGCGAGTCTCATGTGCTAACCTCGGTATCAAGATATTTTAGCCTATCGTCGGAATCGACTTTATGTGGGGACCATACAGAAGAAGACCTCTGGACAGCCTTGATTGGATTATTTTTTATTTACCAACTTGGGCCAACGACGAACTATTTTAAAGAGAACAATATTTAGCGGGTCCGTTCCATCTGATCTTTTTATTGTTGTATACGCAAACTAGCATTATTATTTTTATTTCTTTGCAACACACTCCTGGCAAGGTAACTTATTGGGTAGCCAGACCACTACAAATTTGGCGAGCCCTAGTCCTTTTAGATATTTTTAACTTTTTCTTTCAATTCGTAGTTTTTTATTTTGCCCGGTTATTACTGAACCACACTTCGCTTCATCGGATTTAGTCCAAAATACAATTAGCATCTGTTTAACATATTGTAATTTCTGCAGTCCCAGGGTGCGGTTTCACCAGGTCGAGGCTGCTTTTAGGAGCCGACGCATCACTTTCCAAGACTTCCGTTTTTCCTATGTCGTCCACCATCTTTCTAGTGATGTAGCAACAGAAGTAGAAGAACTGTTGAAAGACATTCCCTAGGAAAATCCCCATGACTCTCTTCAGGCAGCTGTCATCAGTAGAACAGGAATATTCGAAAACAAGATGGTGAGGGATTTATTCACCACAGTCAGACTTGGCGACAAGTCGCCGTGACAACCGCTCCGCCATATGCGCAGTCTACTCAGCGGCTCGAAGCTAGCGGTAGCAATCATGGCACGCTGTGCCTCAATAAACTTCCTCCTTCCACGTTCCACGTTATCAGTGCTTTCGTTGATGGTCACAACTTGTAGCAGCTAACTCAAATAGAGGACAATATCCACGAGAAATACCTCAGTCACCCTGTTACCTCCGTCTTTTACCCTTAACCCGCCATATCCACAGATTTCGACCCAATAGTTTCCGCCATTTTACAACTACAAACTAGATTCGATACTTCGACCGATCGTCTACAACGGCTGGAGATCAATAAGTGTTGAAAACATTCACGAGCTCGATGGTTGTCTTGTGTTCTACCCTCTTGTTGCACGCAAATGCTAACCACCTTGTTCCTTCAAGCTCCTTCCAAAAGCTCTTTGATCAACTCTATCAGTCAGTAACGGTGACGAATGTCTGTGGTCCTCCTCGCTATAGTCGCTTATTGTGCTACCACATAAGAATGCACTTCCTGATTCCGCTTCTTACTGGTAACAAGCCGCTCCTGTTGCCCGCATCACCACACATGGCAAACGTTTTCTCACACTTGGCCTCGGATTTTAACGTGCATTCAAGTGGATTTTCCTTTCGGAACCAACTCCCGTCGACTTCGTCCAGATAGGCTCTAGATCGCAAACCACGAGTTTGAACATATGCTCGAAATCGGCAGCATCCGCAATTCATCGATTCAATGGTCCTCACCCCTACATATGGTACCACAGAAATCTAAGTGATCGGAGACCTTCTGGAGATTACCGTTCTCGCAATAACGCCACTATCTCAGACAGGTATCCTATCCCACATATTGACGATTTCTCAAATACCTTGTGCCACAAACATTTTTCCAAGCTCGACCTCGCACGCGAATAACACCGTGTTCCTATAGTCCCGGATGACATTCTATAAAAGGCTGTCAACATATCGTTCGTCCTCTAAGGGTTAGCGTGTATACCTCTCGATCCTCGAAATGCAGCTCCAGCGTTTCAACGTTTCATGGATGAAGTTTTACGTGTTTTGCCCTTTGTGTATGCTAATCCAGACGACGTTTCAATCGCTAGCACCTCCCCAAACGAACATGCAGATCATCTTAGGGCAGTATTTCAACGTCTTTCCATCTACAACATGTTTCAACATTGACAAATTTCTGTTCTGGATTCTCCAGATTCTCTTGGCCACCACATCAACCCATCATGTACCTCATCATTGTCCGATCGCAGTTTGGCCTCAGAATCTTTTCCAATGCTCACCGCTATTGCCCAGCTTTTTTGTTTCATTGGTATCGTCAACTATCATCTGCGGTTCACTGCTTATTGTGGAGATATCTTACAGGCACTGACCGATTTACTTGGCTCCAAAAAAGAAACCTCCACCGCTACTACTACTTTCAAAAGAGCCACGAAAACAAACGAGTATTTTGACACTGCTGCCGGGAGGAAGCCGCTTTTACATGCAGTGAAAATGTATGATCAGTCAAAACCAACGTACATCTTTCCCAATAAGGACGAAAGCACCCGATCGAACGATATCCGGAATTGCTACATACCAAGTGTGCCGATACAAAAAATAAGCAGATTCGTCACGTGCCAGGGGCCACTGTATATTTTACGGATATGGACCTGGCAGGCGAAATAAATGTGTGCGTATGAAGGACCGTCGATAATCGTTTGATTGGTCCATTATGTATAGTCGATGCCTTATAATCAGCTGTGTGCATGGGTTCGGGCCCGGCAGTTACCATAAATCCTCAAGGTAAGCAATAACGCGAACATATATGTGTAAGGAATAAATTCGTTTACCGTTATATAAATCTCTTGAGCATATTTATGCCTCAGATCAAGTCGCGAGCATAAATACGGGCCAGGCAGGCAATATAAGCAGCCAATAAACTTGATATCGCGTACAGTTATGAGCATGAAGAGCTGTTATTGGCCATTGGATTACGCTGCCGTACATGGCCACGGCCTCGTAATCAGCGTTGCACATAGACATGTGTCGGGCAGCTATGATAAGCAGTCGAGGTGAGTGACTGCGCGTAGAGATATGAGCGTGCCGGGCCGTCGCTGGACATTAGATTAGGCCATCAAGTACGGTTCAGGCCTCGTATACATCTGTTTGCACTGAGGCTTTCCGAAGAATGCTACGATGCAAAGATAAGCGTCGTCGAGCATAGGTGCGTACCAAGGGTCATCGATGGCCATTGGATTACGTTACCCTGCATGGCTGGGTGCTCATAATCAGCGTCACGTATGGACGTTGGCCTAAGTCGCTAAGTTAGACGATATCGCGCGCTGCTTTCCTGATGCCCGCATTGGTCTACTTTATTTTCCCCTGATATAGTTGGACTGGACGACAGGTTTAACTAAAGAGCAGAATTATTTTCAATGGGAGACATACTGTTCTAATCTTAGTTAACATGCGGTTATTTCATAATGCCACACTGCCTATTGACAAATTGTGCATATTATAGAATAGGGATCATCCACATACGAGTGTACTATCATCAATGGTGTTCAATGTATCTTTATAGTCAGTGGGAGGCGCGCCTCCCAAAAAACTGTGCTGTGCCAAAAGTTAACCGAACAAACTTATCCTATCTGTTAGGCTTGAGGTGTTTTAGGCATACAAGTGTCGATTGAAAATTTTTTGGACGGAATATGAAATGGATATTTTGCGGATGTTATCACACTTGTAGAGTACACCGGGGGCCCTATAATATGCCTCAGCTTGATTTCTCGCCTTATCTCATGAAATGCGACTCGGTAGTGGTCGGCGACTCTAATGGGCAAACGGTATTTTTGAGTGATGCGCAAAGCCAGAACCACCCGGAAGACAAAACAAAATGGGGCTGGGTTTCTATACAGTACCATTGATGTTAGACACAAAATATACCGACCTCGACAGTAGATACCCGTCCACAACAAATGGTTCACTTGGACTACGAAGGTGCAAACCGAATGATCAAACGGGCTGTCACGTGAGACAGTCACAGGTGCATTAAGTCGGCCACAAATGGCTGGATAACCACAAGGCCAAGCGAGTGAAGTCGTAAGGACAATAAAACGTCAGTTCATATACATGCACCAAACGAAAAAGTAGAGCGGGGGTTACAAATATGGACAGAAGAGGCATGGGGGATTTCAACTGTTAAAGTAATGGACGATATATAACTCAGCAGAAGCCCCGGGTTTCGCACTCTACATACGTTCAGCACCATTCAAAAGTACCCCACCAGCCATCGACACCAATTGTTCGAGTTCACTCCTACCACAAGAGCAAGCTTCGATGAAGTACAGGCCTAATCGTTTCATCCAGTGAACATACCCTTCTAATATCTCTCTTAAGGACACCGCCCACCGCTCTACCCTGCAGTGTTCTCATTAAGCCACCTGGTATCGCCTCGCAGCTATCTTCTGCTCCTAGGGGCCATTTCGCGCGAGGCACGTCTTCGCCAAAGACCAGAATCAAACCCCTCATTTTGATTCTTAAGATGCTCTGGGCCATTCAGGACGCGCATGCAACGTCGGCAGATATAACCTTATCTAGCGACTCTAAAATGCGCCGGTAAGGTAACTGACCTGTTTCTATTCGGCACGGTATCGCGAAGCCAAATTGTCGCGACCGGATATCGCATCAGCAACAAACTGTTTCGAGTAAGTGGCTTCAAATCGATTCTGTCCGATGATAACGGGACCACAGGCCGGTTATTGAGAATCTGCTCTGTATGTATAAGAGGCGGGTTTAGTTGTTTGTCGGTCGAATACTGTTTCATACATCAACACGAAGTGGCACGTCGTACCAACCTGATTATACGCTCCTACACGCCACCGCGGTGGAAAGCAGCTGGTGGACTGAATTGTCACTGTATATTCATAGTCAAAATTTGGACCGATACTTTACCCTGACTTCACCTCGCAATTCTGTTAGTGCTTCAACGAATTTCGTACCGTTATCACTGCAGATATCAGTGAGCTTGCCAGTCAGCTTGCCACGAATCGCGCCAAACATTGCATAAACAAGTCGGTCGACAGGTTATCTGCAATTTCCAGATGACTGCTCTACTCTTCAGACAGCTGAAGACAACCATATCGTTTTTTCCGTGAACGGCCCCGTCTGGTCACCAGTAGTCCAAAGTAGTCCATTTCCCCACACTCGAAGGGACATTAACCCACTTCCAATCTGTCTGCCGGTAAATAAGCCGTCATTTTTGTACTGGGCTGTGCGGACCGGCGCCCGCACATGGAGTACGCACCAATCACTCGTTTGACGGCGCCGGTCTCATTGAGGATCCAATATCGCTGCCGTGTAGATGCCAAGACCTGTAATACTCCACAGTGCCCTTCCACTTCAACGAAGTGACATATGATCAAGGTAGTAACAGGTTCGGCTCGGAAGAATAGCTGACTGCCCATCCTAAACACGGTACTTTGGAATTAGTCATTTGTGCTTGCTCAGTTATATCTGCTACTTGGACTGCCAAACATGCAGTTGTTAACTTTAACCTTAGTATCGAATCGGACTTAGTGGTGGCCAACCTCACCCTCGAGAATACAGGCGAACGTTCAGAAACTTCAGTTTTCACCATAAGGCGAGCAGATGCTGGCACATTCAGTCCCCGATACACCACAAAATTCATGAATTTAGGCTTGTGGAATAACTATAACCTCTCTGGGCTTTGTGCACCCAGAGAATCGCAAGTTATGAGCGCTATGAAAATGAGGTAACCAACTTCCTCAGCAAGCACGATCGGTATCATTTAACGCCTCGTCCCAACCAAGTGCGCACGTGTGTAGGGATTGCCGTAGACCTTTGTCTGGTATTAAAAACGGAGTAGCAACGCCCAGATCATAGAGTAAAGATATACAGAAAACGCTGCCCTTGTGTGTTAGAAGTTTCGTAGGTAAATTTAAGGCAACCACAAATGTATCAGACTCCGTATCCCACTGCACCTTTAGGACACACTCAACCGGCAGTGAGTCTAAAGCTAAACGTAAGTTTGTTTGGAACAGTGGCTGACAATACCCCGCGATCTTTGGAAGACCAGTTCTTCATGCGGAAACCCCCCTTTAGGACCAGAGCACTATTCTCGTTACCAAAGCACTTGGCATTTAGGGAGTTCGGCAACGATTTAGAGCAACCAAAATATAGATTATCGTCTTTTGCGCTGCAGATTACGATAGCATAACCTTAGCCGAATTCTTTAACGTGTTTTTGTATGACAAACGTTTCCACACTACAGGAACTTTAGAACACCTCTATCACAGGGTCGACCTTGGCGTATAGGAGCATCTCTTTGATGTCCGCTTCCACAACTTGTTCTAAACGAAAGCAGAGCATAACGTTCTCCGGTTTTGTGGTTCAGTCGGGGCCCTGATGTATGTGATCGTTCAGGGACACACTATGACAATTGGTAGCGTAGTCCAATACCACTTGAACCTTTGCTGATTTTTGGGTTGAAAATTGGATGGTGTGGGTGCTACCAACGCTTCTTATTTAAGCACAATTTGGGAGCATCTGTCACTCATTCGATGTATCCTTTTTTCAGTTACGCATGGAGCACCTCATCGCACTTTCCGTCAAACCCTCTCTCTCACCGCTACTGATGTCAAACCCTGGGCCTCGAGCCACTATGGCTCGAACTGTTTAAGATTAACCTAACTCTCCTACACCGCCTGCTGCACAAGAATGCCATTGTAGCAGAGCCTAGACCGAACGTAAGCTCATGCCTTCGCTACGAATTCCGTAACTCCTACAACATCTTAGTGTCCCCCAGCTCGTACAAACATACGCCACTCCTTCTTTTAAATTACTACACTTGCATCTGGACCAGCCTTCCTGAGTAGCTGTGAAACGTCACGCATCATCATACTTTTTATCAGTTCGCTGGCAAATTCCTTGCCTGTGAAACTGTTGCCGTCCAACTTTAAAATAACTATCCCCCGACTTTCGTATATGAATTGGGTCCAATACGTATTTTAACATAGCGACGACAAAGTTAGTAGGCAGGTAAAAGATCCAGCTATCATCTTTCTTACCTGAAGCCACTGCAGGACTTAAACACTTACTCGATCTAAGTATGTTGCGTTCCTGGTCTGTCTGTTTTTCTTTTTTCCAACCAACTTATATATCGTTGTAGTCAAATCCCTAGCCAGTATTACTCTACCAGCTCTGTCTAGTGAATGGTGCTATCGGCTCAACTCTAACCGACAAAAACGAAACCGAAGTCAGCTTTTTCTCACCACTATAGTACATTGTACACCGATGCATGTACATGAAAACACATGATGATCTGCTCC
>NW_008751697.1:350665-355345 GCF_000715545.1 Opisthorchis viverrini | reverse complement strand
GTTCTCCGGTTTTGTGGTTCAGTCGGGGCCCTGATGTATGTGATCGTTCAGGGACACACTATGACAATTGGTAGCGTAGTCCAATACCACTTGAACCTTTGCTGATTTTTGGGTTGAAAATTGGATGGTGTGGGTGCTACCAACGCTTCTTATTTAAGCACAATTTGGGAGCATCTGTCACTCATTCGATGTATCCTTTTTTCAGTTACGCATGGAGCACCTCATCGCACTTTCCGTCAAACCCTCTCTCTCACCGCTACTGATGTCAAACCCTGGGCCTCGAGCCACTATGGCTCGAACTGTTTAAGATTAACCTAACTCTCCTACACCGCCTGCTGCACAAGAATGCCATTGTAGCAGAGCCTAGACCGAACGTAAGCTCATGCCTTCGCTACGAATTCCGTAACTCCTACAACATCTTAGTGTCCCCCAGCTCGTACAAACATACGCCACTCCTTCTTTTAAATTACTACACTTGCATCTGGACCAGCCTTCCTGAGTAGCTGTGAAACGTCACGCATCATCATACTTTTTATCAGTTCGCTGGCAAATTCCTTGCCTGTGAAACTGTTGCCGTCCAACTTTAAAATAACTATCCCCCGACTTTCGTATATGAATTGGGTCCAATACGTATTTTAACATAGCGAGAACAAAGTTAGTAGGCAGGTAAAAGATCCAGCTATCATCTTTCTTACCTGAAGCCACTGCAGGACTTAAACACTTACTCGACTAAGTATGTTAGCGTTACCGGTCTGTCTGTTTTTCTTTTTTCCAACCAACTTATATATCGTTGTAGTCAAATCCCTAGCCAGTATTACTCTACCAGCTCTGTCTAGTGAATGGTGCTATCGGCTCAACTCTAACCGACAAAAACGAAACCGAAGTCAGCTTTTTCTCACCACTATAGTACATTGTACGCCGATGCATGTACATGAAAAACACATGATGATCTGCTCCACAGCTAACTAAACACTCACACACACAACATCGCGGTACGCTTCTGCTCGGCATGGTAGCTCACACCAACACTCAGTTGCCATTTAGCCCTAGCGCACTTGCCCTGAACATCACCATTCCGTCCCCGCTGTCTCATTGGCCATTGTCATTTCACTGCCTCCTCTGCGACTTGCCTTTACCAGCGTCTGTTTGCCATCTGCTTGTTCGAATTGACTGAGCTGTTTTTACTGGCCTTGCTCCCTTGCTCCAACCGGAAAATCTTGTAGCAAAGACCGCACTTATGACTGCTTGGATGGTTTTCCACCTTGCAGTTCTGATAGCATGCACGCGGGATGAACACTCGTGTGGTGGATGGGTACGCCTCAAAGGGAGGGTCGCTCTGTTACGTTGCACCATGGTGCATTCGTATACCCACCACCCCTCCAGTAGCACGGGTGCATCGCTCACCACCGGAGGTTCTGAGCCTGGCGTTTAAATTCGGGGGTTAAAAAACCACTGTTGTATTCTGATTGTTGCTGCTGGCGTTGGTCTCGCCTCGGTTGAGTTATTGGGCAACGCCATAATCATCATCATCAACAACAACAACAACAAAAACTGGCCATCTGCCAGTCCAAAAGCATTTTTATTTGAAGATACACCTGGGATAGTCTGATGAAACTCGGAGGACCGTAGCCTACGTCGACGTGCATAGTTGTAGCTGTCTTCTTCATTATCGAGGCTACACCGCTCAAAAACCCATCTCGTCAACCAAACAAAAAGGCGCACCAACTTGCTGCTCCCAGGAATGGACACATGCAACACATATAAACATACAGTGAGGCTCAGGACTCTCCACTATCAGCATGCGGGGCCAGCATCGGAAATCTTCTTCGTCATGCACCATTCATCGTGATGAATCTCATAATCCGCCTTCCGAAATGAAAGAGCGGAAAACTGATTCCAGTCTGACCTTGCATTGGTTGTGGCATAAATCCCGAGCAATCTCCGAATGAACCGAAGTATCCATTGATAGGCAAGAGAAGAGTACTACGAGACTCACCAGATACACATGATGTGACGTCTCAGAGGCAACTGGTTTTGCAAGCTCTGCGTTTTTTAAGACTGCAACTGTTCCATTCTGAGGTCGGCTCATCAGTCTACCAGGCAACACCACCAGATATCTCTGCTTTCTGTCTCTGCAAGTTCCAAGCTACCTAAGTTGTGCACAATATAGCCAAACCACGTCCCCCACATACGCATATGCCCTCATCAGTTCGCATTGACCGCATATCAAAATATCGATTATCGTTTTTGAAATCAAGCAGTGTCGCCTCATTGATGTAGTTAGGAATTGTGACAATTTTTGACTCTTTTATTTCTGGGGGCATCCTAACTCATATCAAATTGCGCTCTGGCAAACGTCTCGTACCGTTTAATTAGTGCAAGGACTTGAAACCAGTAGACACCTTATTGTGCCGTCTGCTTGTTCAGACCACAAATCTAATAGTTCATCCAAAGGCAGTACTGGTGGCTCGATATGCCGATGAGGATCAAACCTTGCTCTGTGCCAGATATAACGTGACCATCATAAAAACAAACAACCACTAGCTATGATAGGATGCTCGGATTCGGCGGGACGATTACCGTAACGACAGAATGATTTTTCAGATACAGGCCGTTGATAGTGGCTCCATTTGGAGTTCGCGGGGGCGTAAAGGGCTAGATTATTGCCTATGTGGTTTTGGGATCGTTCCCAAATTCAGTACGGATGATAAAAAGCGAAAAAACAGCTTTTCCACAAAATTTCCCACCGAATTCACAGAGTTTGTTTAAACAATTTCTGATGAAGCTGCCGCCATATGTGGAGACACTCAGAGCTCGAATATGCGCCATCAAATACCAAAATGTTATGTTAAACATTCCTTCCTTCAAATCATCATTTCAGAGAAATTTCGGGCGCCCCTCTAGGACACGGCAGAATTTTGCATGACCCACTAGCCGCACAGTGCTTTTAGCTCCAAAACCTTTCGCGGAATAAACTTTCGCGCCAAATGTTGCATTTGTGACATATGTGCTCAAAACAAAAACCAATTAATCTACATTCATGTTTTCCTCTGAAGAAGTCAAACATCTGGCGGGAAAGTCTGGTGGAATAAATTCCCCACATCACTGAGACTGCACGACGCCAAGATATGGCTCAAAGGTTTGAGATTGTACTTTTTACTCTATTATATCGGAGCTATCAAAATTTTAATTCCAGTGTGTGAATGATGCGTCCTCGAATCAGATGAAACGTTCGAAATCGGTTTCGTTTTTCCCTCGTGCAAATTCGTGAAAATTTTTTTCGTTATTCAATCTATTCACAGAGTACACACGAGTAATTGTTGAATTTTATTACTCTAACAAAACATTTGAGTGACAACCGTTTATATTTTGCGCACACCTATTTTACATCTAGTCCGAAACATGACGTCAATCCATACCGATCACCCTCCGCAGCCATTGGTAGACCACAATAGATGTGGGCGGAATGGCTGACAGTCGAACGTCAAACGCGGTATGCAATGCCACGCCTGCAAGGCCTGGTGGCATTTCAAATGCACGGGTTTACAGGACGACCAAATAAGCCGACTAGCCAACTCTCCTGACCCGTTTGTCTGTGCCAGCTGCCTCTATGTCAAGGGTGCAATGCATACCGCAGCGAAGAGAAGAGTCCCCCGAAACGGTACCCAATCCCCAGTGCAGATGCCGAAAGACCACTGCCAGTGTTCCGCTTTAATCGGGATACTCGACGCGAAAATAGAGCGTCTTTCGAAGGCACTGGAGGACTCAGGCGCTAAGAATGCAGCGACCTGGGCGAAAGTCGACAAGGAACATTCCTCGCTGAACCAATACCTCGCGATGTCCATACCGGGTCCCATGGCTGAGAAGAAAGTCATACAACTTTCTGACGCGGCTATAAAAACCGCCACAGCGTCGCTAGTGGAAAGACGCCTAAGGGAAAACAGGCTGATAATCTGGGGGTCGTTCTCCGGAAAAATCACGCCAGCGAAGCTGGCACAGTCGATCCTCAGCAAGCCTGATCAATCACTCCACGCAGAATGGCTACGCCAAGAGGGAAGTAAGCGAACCCTTGGACTTCTAGTTACTCTTTCTTCCCCGTCCGACGTACAGGCAATCTTGGAGCGGGCTGGCAGCATTCAAAAGGCCATCCCAAAGAACAAAACCGACCCGGGAAACTTGGGCAAATGCCTCGATCCGGTGTATCAATCCGTGAATATCATTACAGAATATTGTTGGATGGTGGTGACGATTGTTCACGTGGTCATAATGTGCCTCATTAAGTCCAGGCGTAAAACTATAACTTTCACATTTTGAGGAGGCTGAAAGCAAATGTAGTTCAACACTCTTGTTATTTAGCTTGGCAAAAGAATGCGCACAAACCATGGAAGAGTCACAAGGTTTTCAAACCACTGACCACCGGGGTTACCGTATCATAGCCAGCTTGGTGGCTGTAGCGATTACGCAAAGACTTGGTGCGTAATGCAACGGAAGTCTGAAAACAGCAGATCAAACTTACCGGGTTTAGGTGATTGTTGGCATGTCTGACATGGGCCCAACCACTGTTTACCGAAGGAAGCGTTGTTTTTAGTTCCGAGGCATCCTTTTTGGATGGGATGCGAGGGACTTGGAATGGTAGCGTGAAATGAAGACAAATTAAGCCCCATGTGGTTCTCATGCCCT
>NW_008751697.1:229969-346980 GCF_000715545.1 Opisthorchis viverrini | reverse complement strand
GCTCAGGGCACACACATTCATTAGACAAAACTTTTTTCATTTCGGGTAGTAGCTGCGTGGAATGACCTTCCTCCGACGGTTGTACACGCTCCTTCTCGAACCCAATTTAAAGCACTATTAGACATTTATTTATGCGAATCCTCGAGCTGGCGAGCATACTGCCCCGCGCTGAGAACATACAGAGCAGTGCTACACCCCTTTTTCACTTGTGCCTTTCAGGTGAACGACAGCCACTGACCGACAAGAACAAAACCGACCCGGGAAACTTGGGCAAAAGCCTCGATCCTGTGTATCAATCCGTGAATCCATGAAAATCCCAGTTAAACGCGGCGTCTGATGACAGCGAAACCCTTCTTGAATGACATGATGTTACTAGTGCATGCATCACATTTATCTATAATATACCTTCATCTCTCCACGTTTTCCCTATCATTCTGCTTACCTTTTCGCTACGTGTTTTATTCCGCTTTATTCGTCTGAGGCGGGTCTTTGAATTGTCGTTTCGATTTTGTTGGTTTCTGTCGCTACCATGTTGCCCTTGCTGTCCACTGAGCCCTGATTGGTCGATGTTCCGACTGATCTAGTTGGCGCGAAATGGTAGATACGGCTTGATGGCGTAAACATAGGGAGATTAACCGGTTTATCATTTGTGGTGGTCAGTTTTTACTGCTGTGCACGCCTCCTGATATGAAGAGATTCGGAAAGCAGTTCAACCGCCCAGTCCTCGTGGGTCCCGCCTCAAGACCGGGTCGTTTTATAGACCGAGCTGCGTGCTTGGTGTCATTCCTGAGATTCTGAGTCTCGTTATATTTTGATTGACGCATACTTTGCGTGTCTGTACGCTTCGAGTGGGCACTTCTAGTTTTATTTGTGCCCATGCCTCATGATTGACGGGTTTTCGAAAGCAATCTTACTAACTGAGCTCGTCCGAAGTGGCATGGATACAACCCGTAACCCTACCTCCGTAGCCCGGCAGGGTTATTCGCTAGCACAGTTGTTTGTCCTCATCCAATTCGCGGTTCCTGCTTAGGAACAACAGCTCCATGGATCTTCAGTAGATTGATGCGGGTACGCAGAGGACTCCCAACTGGCTCGCACTTGGTGTTCCTTCCATATTACCTCGTCTGACGGAGCTGTTCATTTTACCACTGGTTGGGCTCCGACCGCCTCAACCGGCATCTTGTTTGGTCTTTTGGAACCGAACGAATATGGAACTCCCCCAGTACACTTAGGAGCATGCAGGACTCGTGGGTCCCTCAGATTCATACTTTTATTAGATGACCGAAATTGTTCTGTACGCTCCACCGAAAATCAGTGGCTCTGTGTATGTCTCTGATCCATCTGTCATATATTTTGTGCAGACAAAGGAACTGAGCTAGTGTCTTTACAGTAACATATGTGAACGAAGAACGAATCAAGTCGGTGTTCGAATTGTTCGATATTGGTAGGGTTAATAATTGTATGTGGTAGTTTTTTTGCAGACTGCGTGTGAAACTAGTCGTGTGGCACCTTATCCTGACATGATGCGCCTAACTTGAGGTGGTGGCCTCTGCAATTGGAACGGAAGTTGGCGGTGGTGTCTTAGACGTACGATACGGAAGACAGATTGGGTGAAACCTAATTTTGCCTATATTCCAGTGTGTATATTTTCAAGTTCCTCCATCCATCCAATTATGGTATACGCCGTAGTTGCCTCGCTCCTGAACGCGTAAAAGTACACTGGGGCACCGTATTATAATAGTGGCCGAAAGAAGACCGGGTAGACAGCACTGATCAATTGATTCGTACACAGAAAAACTTCATGCCCATCCTTTGTTGGCAGGCGCCGCTGTTATGGTCCTTCGTTTTTGAATCATCATCAACAGCATGACATCAGTGTTCAACATCGATGCTTCACTGCCCTAGAGTAGAAGTAGAGCATAGAGTAGAATACCGAGCTCCTTGGTATTAGTACCCAGAAGCAACTCCTGTCCGTTTAGAAGATATGCGCAATGAGGTGTCTTACATTTTAATATCCCGCCTCGAGTTCACTCGGCAAAGTCCTGAGACCCCTAGTGGGGGCTACGGGCTCTCTGCCCTTTACCTTGCATAACTGTCGAATGCATGGTTGCATTCCGAGGCTCGGGACTTTATAGACCAGACTCAGCCCACCTCTATCTCTGTAACGGATAAACCAAAAAAGACTGGGGAACAACGACATGAACACTCAACATTTTATAGTGGCTAAACTTGTCCAGGGGGTCTTTCGCTCCGGGAGCCTGCCACGGGGTATACCCAGCAATCGATCAAACTTAATAAACAAGGTTCTTGCCAACTTCGGCAGATTGTAACTCGAGTCCGCTCCGACAGTTCGCATCCGACAGGGTTACCACGCCTATATCCTGCGTAGGTCTCCGTGCAAATTCGCTGTCCGTTGTTTATAGCCTGCGCACCAGTCCGGGTGGGCAAATAAGAAAAAGACTTCGGACGATTTTGGTGTTCTCCAATGGTGTATGGCATTTGCAAAACGTATTATTTTGTGTGTGGATTTTCCTATCTTTTCAATTTGCCGGTGAAAATTATGAATTTTTGAGACATTTGGGACGACAGAACTGTCGAAGTACGAAATGAGTGAGGAGGACTCCCCTGGTTGCTTTCACGCGGAAGCAGTACTTTGGTCACACAGGCTGTCCTCCCGTCCGTATGAGATCTCGACTGTCCAATCAAGGAGACGGTTATTGATATCACACTGTCTAAGGTAGCGCGGTCCACCTGTGGGCTTCAGTCGAGCGAAAGCTTTGGCAAGGTCGAAAAGTCCCACGTGCGCCAACCCAGGGATCGTTGATCACTTGGGTTACGCACGAACTCCGCTGTGTAGCTCAGGCCGCAATAGAATTTTACCTGTTTATGTGAGCCTGAATTTCCTCCTAAAGGTTTCAATTATTTCGACGAACATTGGAGTAAAACATGGATGACCATAGTCCTTCGGTAAGACTCGGCTCCTTGTGGAGTGGTTAGATTATTCCTCGTTTCTTATGTCGTACCAGCCTTCCTCAAACTGACCACGTCCTAAATAAACAGGTTACTGAATCGGCGGCGATGGGAACTGGTTCATGGCTTCCTTCTACTTTATGAATTGCGTGGCGTGAGGTTCGTCTGCAAACTTATCCAGTGGTGGTTTCGTTTCTGCCTCACCCCTAGCTCCCTTGTCATTAATGCTGGGGTTGGAATTTATGTTGAGACCTTTCTCATCGGTACTGCTCTGAACAGAGGGCCTGTAATTTGTGGCAATGGAGTCTCATCCTTCGTCTCAATCGGTAATGTCTGAGAGTATCAGTGATCTGGCGCATTTCTTTGAGGTTGGGAATGATTGTGGCTCCGAGCCAGCTGACAACCGTAGGTGCACATCAGTCACATCATCAGTCCCATTGGAANCCGACACCATCCAATAGCTTTGTTTAACCTCAGATCCAGGTGGACTTTGTCTCCAGAGCATGTGGATCCGTTGATGGTTTAGAATATCTCTTCACGCGCCAAATAAAACAAAATGTCCAGTTCGTATGCGAAGCACTGCTTCCCTCTCTGAGAATGATCATTGTAGGTGGTGATGATTGTATCAGCAGACGAAATTACGGATCTGATACATTCTTTAAGGAGAAGTTTCGAAGGATAACAGCACTGAGATCACATTTCCTATCTTGGGAGACAGCACACTTTGAGTTTCAAATGTGAGGACGTGCTTGCCAAGACAGTTTGCTGACCAATTTCCATTTTGTTAACGTTAAGATGCTTGGTTTGTCTAGGACTCAGAGGAGCAACATGGTAGGGTTAAAAACAGAAAACGTGGGGAGAGTAATAGGGTAGACATTTTCACCGTTGTCATCCAAACAACTTTCAATACTCCGCATTCGTCCATGTTGCGGAATGAGGTTGACTTAAGGGACCTTATCGCAGCTCAAAAGTCCAACCGTAAAGGGTCCCACCGGGCTTGCTTAAATCCGAGGGGCGCACAGTAAGGCTTTGAAATTTGGCTCATAATGTTGTGCCTTTTGAAAAGGACCGTGCTTGTTTTTGAGAGCATTCTCAGCCCGTTAAATAGTGCACGATCGACGGCGGTGAACACTGATGTCATGCTGTCGATGATGATGATGATGCACGATCGACGACGACCAACCTTGGGTGACCGGATTTTCGGACCACCATCTCTAATCTGTCTTCCCTCAGAGGAGTAAAGCGTCGCTGTGTCTGGGGAAGACCATACCGCACTGGCATTTCCGTCAGAGAGCCCTTTGAATATTGTGCTGGTATCAAATCAGGAGTACCAGCTATCTTAAGTGACCCAAAGTAGTCTCAGTCACCGCTTGTCATACCTGCTGGTGTAAAGTGCTACTGAAAGGTTATCTAATTGATAGATACCAAAAGTGATTTGCCTGAGCAGCTGTATACGTTCAGGCGGACATCCGAGGTGGCTCAGCGGTTAGAGCGCGAATTTGCTAACCGCAAGGTTCCTGGTTCGAACCCGACCTCTGCCTCTCGACTTCTCCCGTCTAGGCTGACAGTATCCCAGCCCTCGTGCTCCCTTTGGGTGGCATGGTAGCTAAGCACCGAAAGGGTGTTACAGCTGAATGATTATCTTTTATTATCTTTATCGCTTTCGTAAACAAGACACATCATTCAGTAGTGATCAGTTCATTAGGAACCCTTACGGTCTCGGATTTTTATCATTACATATGTTCTCTCAAGCGCCAACGAGCTTCTGGTCCAAATGACCTCCCATCCGCATTGTTCAAAGACGGGGTGAAATTCTTGGCCAGCGCTTGTCTGATCCACTTGCCTGCATTTGAGAAAAGGAGACTGTCCCAGACAACTATGGAAGTCGGCGTTAGCGCTGGTTTTTAAAAAAGGGTCTTGCAGTGAGTGTGGTAACCACATGGGGGCAGTTGTGACGAGACTGCTGGCGTCACTTGTGCTTCGTCGCCTTATGGTGGCTCGTGAAGCACTGACTTGAGCGCAGCAAGAAGGGTTCCGGCCCGGTAGGGGTCGCGTTGATCGAATCTTCATACTCCATCAGGCGCTAGAACAACGCCATACGTACCACGACCCGTCTAGGCTGACAGAATCCCAGCCCTGGTGCTCCCTTTGGGTGGCATGGTAGCTAAGCAACGAAAGGGAGTTACAGCTGAATGATTATCTTTTATTATCTTTATCGCTTTCGTAAACAAGACACATCATTCAGTAGTGATCAGTTCATTAGGAACCCTTACGGTCTCGGATTTTTATCATTACATATGTTCTCTCAAGAACGAGCGAGCTTCTGGTCCAAATGACCTCCCATCCGCATTGTTCAAAGACGGGGTGAAATTCTTGGCCAGCGCTTGTCTGATCCACTTGCCTGCATTTGAGAAAAGGAGACTGTCCCAGACAACTATGGAAGTCGGCGTTAGCGCTGGTTTTTAAAAAAGGGTCTTGCAGTGAGTGTGGTAACCACATGGGGGCAGTTGTGACGAGACTGCTGGCGTCACTTGTGCTTCGTCGCCTTATGGTGGCTCGTGAAGCACTGACTTGAGCGCAGCAAGAAGGGTTCCGGCCCGGTAGGGGTCGCGTTGATCGAATCTTCATACTCCATCAGGCGCTAGAACAACGCCATACGTACCACGACCCTCGATTTTAATATTCCTGAATTTCCAAGATGCATCCGACTCGGTTGACCGGTCTGTTCTTGACACGCTTGCTCATCAGCGAATGCCCCGGAATTTAGTGAACATGATACGTTCTTTGTTTTCTCAGACTTTCGCGCGTGTGAGAGTATATGGAGAGCTTTCCAAATCTTTCGTACACCGTCGGGGGTACCGTTTTCCTCCGTTCCTATTTCGTTGAGTGATCGATGAGTTAATGAAACGAACGCTGTAAGGTCTTCAGAACCCCGCTGTTTAAAGAGACTGACGAAAACCTTGTCGATCTGGAATATGACGTCGACGTCGTTCTCGCCTTCGAAGAGGAAAAGGCGCAGTTGCTTTTGGATGAACTGACCCAATTCATCCAGTCCTTTGGTATGTACTTTGCAACAGCAAAGTGTGAGGCCATGCTCGTGCAGTTTCAGTCACTGAACACGCCACTTACAATTCAGCGAGAGGCACCCGAAGTAGTGTTGCGTTTTACGTACCTTGGAAGTTGATGTGACAGATTGGGTCAATGCACGAATCTGCAAGGCTCGGGTCGCGTTTGTTAGTTTGACACCCTTATGACATTAAAGTGATGTATCTCTGAATTTCAAGGGACGCACGTATCATGTTGTAGCACGGGCTGTTTTGTTTCGTGGTTGTAAAAATTGGCCTGTTCGATGAGCGGAACTGGGACGTTTTCGGGTGTTCGACAACCGTTGTATTAGAACCATGGCCCGGTTGGTGTCGCCGTATCCGTAACGAGGCAATTTGAAAGCGGGTTTTCGGTTGTGCCACGGGAACTTCTACTGAAGAATGTGTCCAGCTTCAGAAGCTACGTTGGTTAGGCCATGTATTGTGTATACTGAACCATCGTTTGTTCAGAAAGAGTGATGTTTTCCTTGCTTGATTCGGAGTGGCGGAAGCAGAGAGGTGGCCAACCCTTAATTGACAGAGGCGTATAAAAGAAATCACGAGACGTTTGGGTTCTGTCCGTGCAACTCGCCTTCCAGGATGAGGAGACGCTGCAAGACATGGCTGCTAATCGATGTTGATTGGCGTTCGTGTCGCCAGTTTCTATCCAGATTGCCTGAATGTAGGTAGAACTGCGTCTCTTCCGCATTCGCCTTCACTCTTTTCTTCATAATAAGGCTTTCCAATAAATCATGGTTGTACTTCTGCGAAGCATCAGTGTCAAACACTGATGTCGTGCTGTCCGTGATGATGATAATAATAATCTTTCCTTCATACCAAACCCCCTGTTAGACAACGCACTCCTGGCATCCCCTGTGGGTGGTCTTTTATTAGGGAGATGATTATATCCACTTCTTCTTCCAGCACGCCATGTGGCCAGGATTCACTGCACAATCATGGGCGGAAACACTCATCCATGGACCTAGGTCGGCTACCCCGGACACGCAACATGATGCAGATAACTGGGCTGCCTTGGCCAAGCAGTGGGCAACTCGACGTGCTCCGCTCTTGCAAACCCCTGCGTGGCCCCCTGTATCGTTTTTTTGGCGCCAGCCCCCACCCCCGCCTCCACCGCCACCTCCACCGCCTCCGCCACCACCTCCTCCAGCACAGCCCCCAGAACCGCCAACATATGGACAAGATCCCTCCATTATTACTCCCGTCCCGGAAAATGTCTTCCCTGGATCCTCCTTTAATGAACCTGTTCAAGCTTTGGATGGTTTCAACAATAACCCTCCGCCTTGGACAGTCACCGTCCCTCCAGATCAACAGTACGATGACTTAAATCAACACCCTACTCACATGGTGCCGACACATGATTTCCCTGCCCATGCTGACGACCAGACGCAAGATATACCTTTTGGAAGTTATTCAGAACCTGTTCATCATGATACTGATTTTCGTGAGCTGCATCCGCATGATTTCCACCATGAAACGCATGATGCGTGCGTCCCAGGTCCCCATGCTACTTGGGACTACTCTCGACACAACCCACCGGTCCCAATTAGGCATCCTATGGGGCCATGCGATGCTTATGATTATCATCACCACCCTACACGGGGATACGTGCCACCCTTTCATTCTGGTCCCCCAGTTGATCATGGTTATCGACAACCTGGCTTTCGTGAAGGATATCCACCCGCTCGATCTTACAGACCAAGGGCTCCTTACCTCGGGCCGCAATCTTCTGTTCAGCGCTTTCCCCATCCAGCTGACCATCAACCGTTTTACGGACCTCCAGAACATACAAATTTCTCCGAGCGATATCCACGTCCAGTAGGTTATGCATTGACCACAATGTATATATATATAATACAAAACGTCAACGTGGTTGATGGCAAGATCAGTACATACCAACAATTAAGCGAAAAATCGGGATGAAAATTTTTTATAGACGGATATTGCAGTAATTCGCTAGTGAATACTATTCTGAGGATACTTCCGAACCAGTGATTCCACACGGTTGTCCACGTAACTGATTGCAACTTGGATGCTCATAAAGCAACTGTTGCTGGGGTTTGTTGCACATTACGATGTACCAGTGGTTATCTAAATTGCATATTGCTTTGCCTGCACAAATGTGTCCGGTAGATCCCCAATTGTCTTGAAGTCGCTTACTGCAGTTTTCGTCCCTCAAAGCAGCCTTTCCGTGTTCTGGACTCCTAGTCTCTTCAAAACTGTAGTGGGACAATACGCATGTGATGGAGTTGAATTCCGAACATCATAGCTATGGGACAGAAAATCACTAGGTAAATCTCAGGACACAGCTTCGAAACTACTGCAGAAGCCGCAGTGTTTATCCACGAGGCCACGGCATCCGTTTTTTAGGGTTGACTACCAGCAGGAATTTTGATCTTATCTTATCTTATGTGTAAACTAGCCGGCTTATGTTACCGCTTGACGCTGCTGCTGTGCTCGCGTGGCACGTCCTCAGTAAATGTTCTAGGCTTTATATATATATATATATATATATATATATATATATATATATATATATATATATGGCTTGTCATTAGCTTTCGGTTAAATGTTTCTACCAAGTAAATATGGTGTTCTCTTCTAGGTTTACCCTCCCTCTGGGTCACATCTGCAGAAAAACCTGGGGTGGTGAGTCGCTTTTCACAGTACGCCGGCTCGACCAAACGGTGCGAATTAGACTGGGAATCTCAAGCAGAAGGAACCTTTTAGCCCAAATACCGTCACTTATTTGTCAATAGTGATTTAAAACAACCTTGACAACTGATACGACGCAGTACTCATGGAGAATATTTCTTTTGTCATTGCTATCATGTGAGGGAGCTAGCTTCCTTCTACTCTTATGTATACTTTCTGTCTACATTAGCATCCAGAACCTTCACATCTAGAAGTTCCACATTTTGAGCCCGATGGAGAACACTTCCAATCCAACGGAGATCAAGACTATCGTGTTCCACCGCATCACACTGAGCCTGTCGATGAAGGATATTACGATGTCGACATTCGGATGCAAACCGCAGTGCAGTCGAATACGACCGAAGCCAAACCGGCAGGTTTGTTCCCATCAGCTTTTGCAGCAACCAGGTCACGTCCTACGCTGGATCGTCCTATTGGTTCCTGTTTACCGCGACCCAAGCTATCGACCCATGGGACAATGCCACGTTTGCCTGTTCCGGAACATCTGTTGTCTGCGTTCGGTGAGTGGTTGACATTGGGGGCTTCCGAAATACTACAGTGGGGTTAGCGTCCGGCGTGAGAAAGGGTTCAACAGGACGCATTAAGTGTTGGTTTGTATTTGCCGGTTTACCGGGCCTTATGCTGTACGTCGCGTCCTAAGTGACTAAGCACTGCAGAATGTTTGGATATACATCTTGCTATGTTGCCATTTTTTCCGTGGTGGGCCTCATCGAGTTCTGTGCGCTCCATCACCGCCAGTTTCCAACCTTTCTTGAAAGGATTTGTTGTTGATTTTTCCATTTGAGGTTCTCATGTCTTCCCATGACTTCATACCGCCGGCCATGCAGGGAAATTTCATGTGTGTGTTGGTGCATACTATTGCATATGTAAACTTCTGCGAAGTTGAACATATTGATACACGAAAACGTTTTCGAGGTTACCATTGATGAGATAATTCAAAAACGGATGCTCTGAAGCACTGACTTTCGAACTTTTCAGCATATCTACCATTTGCTGTTTATGTCCGACGCCTCTCTATTTGATATATGAACGGTAAGCTCATGCACCCGAATAGAGGTCCCCCGAAAAGACAATACCCTTCAGAATGGTGCGTGACAATGTCTGATGTGAAACTCCATTCCGTATGCGATGTTTGAAAAAGGCTCATCCTTATTAAGGATCCACTACTGTCTTCCTCTGTTGTGGAGTGTCTTGGTAAATCTCTGTGCACAAAAACTGATGGCTAGTGCTATGGATGAATTCACTGTCAAGCCGACCGTCATTCAAGAAAACGTTACGTTTGTTTCGTTGTTTGTAAGGCAGCAAGTTGACTGCGCTGAATACGACTCCTGAAACTCAATAAACAGAAACTTTTCGGGATATGGTTCACCTTTGTTTTTACAACCTTATTGCGTAAATTGTAACTCGTTCGCTTTTGCTGGTTATTTGTATTGAACGCATTCCATACTTGGTCGGTTATTCACTACTTTTCACAGTGTACTCGTGAACAACTTTTTGAGGCCCGTTGCGAGCGAACAAGCTTCGCAATCACGTCGATCCAGAAAACCAGTACTGACCTGTTGGGGACATGCCTGCGTATCTACATGGATATTCAACAGCATGATTCCGTTAGTGAATCTCTGGAATCATTCCGGCTTGTATAGGGACTCAAGGTCGCAGCTCACAGGTCGATGGTATCAAAACAAGGTACACACAGACGGTATCACCCATGATAGCACAGTTTGTGGCTTTCTGGATTGCTTCAAGATTTTGATAAGTAGAATAGCGATGCCAATTGATTGTAAATATCCGCGACTGTAAACACAACCATATGATCCACCAAATGGTAACCCAGCTCTATAGCCCACTTCGTGAAGCGCCACTTGAGAGCGCTGGATGCTGTAAAGTAATGCCATAAACTGGGCTTTTTCGTAAATTTGCACCCATCACTACAAAACTGACGCATCGTTTAGCCTACATGCGGTAGAAACGAAGGTGCGGCGACTTGAAAACTGACTTATTGTAGCCGTCGCTTCAAACAGTCTACACGAATACTACAGGGTCGACGAATCCTTATTTCCGAGGCCTGAGAAAGTGTGGAAGCGTACTGAGGTTACACGTTTTCAGATCTAACACCGACCACTGTTGCGCGGAATCCTCAGTGTAGTAATATCGTCTTTAGTGAAAAAAAAGTTCGACCTGAGTGGACCAGATGCATGGAATTATCAGCGTGACGTCCTTACAGGTGATGTTAGTTTCAGTCGAAGGAATGGCGACAAATGCGCTGTGTCAGCTCCCAAGGTGAGTGAGTTGGCAATACTGGATGGTACTCAAAACTGATGCGTATGTGAAGTTGCTGAACCTATTCTCGTTGCCTGTGTCAGGATGCAACGTGGGTTCAGGGTGAAAAATAGATGAGTCTATAATTCGGGTGCATCCCATGTATTCGAATTGCGAGAGGGACTGACCGAGAGTTGTCACTCTCGAAAGTGTTATATCGGGAGAGACGTTCGTGGTAACTCTCTCTGTTGACAAACTATCGGCTTTAGTCGCTGTCGTTGCCCGATAAGTTTCATCTTTGCATGCTACCTTGTCACCGAATATTCTGTGGTTTCAGAGGAGGCGGCCGTCAGCACTGGTGCTTGGCCTCCCAAAGGACTGGAACATGATCAGGGTGATGGAACAAAAAAACGCGCTCTTCCCGCTTGGCTCCGTGATGAACTTGAAAAGTTGGAGAAGAAAAAGGCCAAAGAAATGGCTGCCGTTTCTGGTGATACTGGTAAGAGCCCAGTTTTTTGTTTACTTATTCGGTGCGATTTGTCGTTGAGGACTTTATTGTGACGAAGCTGTGGCGTTAATTTTGCATGCGGAGTCATAATTTCGTGTTCTCGGGCATTATCTTATGGTTCTTATCGTATTCTTTGTTTCTGACGCGCGCAGCTCAAACGAGTAGGACTTGGTGATAATGTTCCCCTATGGGGTGTTCATCAGCCCAAAACTAGGGACCGTTGCTCTTGACCTAACTTTGAAGCTGGAATTTCCAGCCTTTAGATCATCTGTGGATCCACGTTATTTACTTTCAATTTCACATTATTTTTCCTCTTTATTTTCATAGTTTTGGGCGCTGCACCTGATGCCGAACGTGATGCAGAAGGCGATATAGTAATGGAAGAAGAAACAGGAACAGTTCGTGTAGCCTCTGAAAAACCTCTGGTAAACGATGAAGCAAGCGACGAGGAACAAGACACCTTTGAAGAATCGTCCGCACTCTTGAGTCCAAAGAGTGTTGTCACTCACAGTCCCTCTGAAGGGCCGACTGAACCGGTCAGCCTACAGCGTGCGTCCTCATCGCTAGGAGCTCAGCGTGTTGCTTTTCTGGAAAGTTCGCGTGATGCAGATGCCAAATCTGGTGTAGTTCCCCTAAATCCACCTAACGCGTCAGGTTTTTTAACTGGCAACTCGGTAAGCTGCCCACTCAGTTTGTATCGTATTGGAAAGCTTGGGGCGTTATGGCAATGCCTCCACAACTTTTTGAGGGCTGTGTGCCACTTGACCATTTCATTCACTCTTTTGGATTCACAAGCTTTCCCACTATGGTTTTCTCGTAATGTGCTATTCCTTCAACCGCTGCTCGACATGTAGGAAAGTTACTCCGCGAACTTCTGACCCTGATTTGTTTATTCTGCCTCCTATTCGTGATTTCTCGCCTACGATCGGTTTGCGACCTGATCGCATCATCTCAGCAGTTTTGTAATTGCAGTAAATGGATGCTACATGTTTGTCCGTTTGCTTGGTTATCGTCCACTATCCCGCTATGTTCTGAACAGGCTACGCCTGACACGCTAGCGCCGCTCACTCCCAATGAATTCCGCAAAGTCTTTGGTGCTTTGTCGGAAGAAGATCAACAGGCGGAAACGGTAAGTATATATTTTCTGTTGGTTTTCTGTTGTTCTATTTTCCCTTGGTACATGAAGACCTTTCAAAGCATGTGAGGTAGCCAATGTTATATTGGTTTTATCACAACCGTCTATGTTAGAACCACTGACACCTCAGCGAATTTCAGCTTCCTTATGTGATGGTAGGTTTGTTTATCACAAAGCCTTGAAACATTTCCCCTAAGTAATGCTTTTTCATTGATTCGACTATCTGTTTGCGTTTTGACGCTGATACCCGTCAAGTTTGGCAGCGTCACATGACAGTAGCAGAGATGGTCAGTCGACGGATAGTGATAATCCTGAAACCGTACAAATCAAATATACCAGATATTACCATCGACCGCCTATGCGGATTCGCTTCGGAGTCTCATTGGGGTTTATTTTTGGCACAGGTGCTCAAATGACACTGGATGTAATGCAAACAGAGGAGACAAACTATTTCGAGTGACCATTTTAAACAAAGAACCTATGTGATACCTTTCGTTTCCAGTGAAGCTGGTCAACCTTCACTGAAAGTTATGTTGACCTTTGTATCGTGTACAGATAGGTGAAATGCCCACCCGAACCAAAAACCATCCGATTCTCCACAGCCACAAGCGATCAGCCTCTTCCATTTTAAAAGCTTTTTCGGCAGCCATATCACGCCATTTCATCATGCATATCACGTTTCGTTTTTCCTAGACACGGTTTATCACACGAACATTAACGGACGCTTTATTAGCAGTCAGTGGGGAACTGATTCTGGCTGTTGCAGAAGAGGCCCTCTCTTCTGCACGAAAAGAAGAAGAACGTTCGCGAAAGTCATCTCACGAGCCTACCCCATTCGTGGAAATGACTGCTGAGGCTCCCTCTGGGCTTATGGGTGGGTTACTTGCGAATGCATATTTCGAATGTCTGTTGGCCCATATTATTCGTTGATGGGAGTGGATTGAAGCCATTTAGGTTGTTTCAACGTCGGTATTCGTAACCGTAGCAAGGCAAGGTGTAGGTCTTGACACCTCTGTATATATTTATGCAGAAACCTTACATCTTTCTGATACTCATTTGAAATCGTGGGCATCTTTTGGCGGTTTCCTTTGGTTGCGTGTCGTCTTGAGGAACATTTCATTGTTATGTGTATTTCATGTCAAAGTTTCCTGCAGTTTTCTCGGAAGTCTTCTTAAAACCCTAAATGTGATTTGATAAGCATCTCAAACCCTCTTCGTAGAGATCTAAAGGTGATGGGATGTCAGGTTAAAGTGGCTCGAAGGGAACTCCAACACGAAATCCGAAAGGTTACACACTTCTCAAACAGTTTTAGGATACCTTGGTTTGACATTAAATTTCCATCGATACTATCTGAGAGTTCCGTCAGATCCTCTTGAGAATCGTATCTGGACATCTTTAGAAAATCCCGAGACGGGTTAACGTGAAAAAGGGATAATTTTCCTACCACATCCGCTGTTCCAGAAACCCGGTTTCCTACTCTATTCCATTCATTTTGAGGACCTGAGCATTTTCGACCCACCAAAAAAAATCGTTCAGCTGTAGCACCCTTTTGGTACCTAGCTGCCATACCACACGAAGGAGGCACGAGGGCTGGGATACTGTCAGGTCGCCCAAGTCTAAACAGGGGAAGTCCAGAGGTCGGGCTCGAACCACGGACCTTCCGGTCAGTAAATTCGCGCGGTAACCACTTGGTCCATCTCGCCCCCACTGGTCGTCGTTTTCTTTCACCATACTTGAATCAGTCTCCAATTGCGTCTTCCTGAGTAGTGCTGAGTTCGCAGAATTTTTCTAATGACTTGGGTCCTGTGTATTTTAGTTTTGTTTGTCCTGTTATTGCTTCTGTTGAAAGCCTTAATGATAATTATGGGTTTTGCCTCACGTAATCCAGCTCGTTGATGGGCAACGCCTGCTTTCCTATTTGCCGGTGTGCTGGTCTATTTTTAAGATTCATATACTTATCAGCTAGTAAACGAAACGGTGTGATGTGGTCATCATTCAGTAAGTCCACTGCATCCCTGCTACTCTCCCCATACGGTACCCGCTCGGGCTAGCTTATTGACCATGTGATGGGATGGCAAATTTCCAGTTTCTTGTTGTTTGCTCTTTCTGATTGACCGTCCCATTCGGCCAACGTATACTGCATCGACTATGCATGTTTCCTCGCATCTTTAGAGGCGTCCGAGGTGTGATTATTGTAGAGCATCATAATCTCGCGTCCTGACGTAGTGGGTCAGCTGCATAATTCATGGTGGAGTCGGAAATCACTCCTCAAATCGGGAAACTTTTACAAATCTCAGATACCTCTGTCGCCGATGTGAATTCCGTTTTTCTTGTCAGTGGAAAAGTACACGCCACTGGGCTATCCAGTCTGCTTCTATGGATCAGAACCCGACCTGTACGCATGGGAGATAAACGGAAACTCAATGTTCGACCATCGATGTCTCAAGCACTATTTTGGTCCAGTTGATATATTGGATCTGTAGTGACAGGAATGCCATTAGTCGAGACGGCCACACCTCATGCTGGTTAGGCCATGTGTATTGCATGTCAGAGGACTTCATGGTGCTCACTTCGCCTGGCGATATACGGTCAGGAAACGACCGAAAGGAAAGTAATTTAGGATCTGATAGCACTAACCAGTAAGTTCGTTCATACTGTCAGCTACTGCCTCAGGGTTTGAACCCCGAGCGCAACACTACAACGGTCGCAGACATGACCAAGTCTCGCATCTAGTATCGAGCCTGCATCAAAACCGTCCAGTTCATCAATCAGCTAGAGCGATTCACCACTGATTAAGCCATTACTTTCAGTATGTGTCCGGTTTGTATTCTCCCATTTCTCTATAAACGCAACTGTAGGCACTGGAATCAACGTATCCCTAATACATGGTTTTTAAATTACCAACTGAACTGACAGGTGCTTTGGCTGACACTCTACGAAGGGGCTGTCTAATCTCACTAAGACGACCATTGCAGACCTCCAGAAGTGATTCCTTTTTTGGCTTTGGTTTGTTCGTTTAAATATTCGTCTAAATATTCAGCCATGCCAGGAAGGCCAACGGGGAGCAGCCTGAAGAAGAACAGCGAGTAATCGTATTACAAGGCGGTCTTGAGGTAAAGTCGTACTGTCCTCTGCGGTAGGAGTGTGGAGGCAGTAAGGCGCTTCTTCCAGGCGACCAGCATGTCCATATTTATGGAAGCAGCGATGCTGCCTTCCCCCGAGGAAGGATGGGTTCGAAAAGGTCGGCCCCGAAAACCGCACACTTCGATCGCCGAACGGCTGATCGTGGCCGCCAACGCATTACTCAGTACGGTCGCAATACTTTAAAACCAGAGTCCGGTGCTGCTCAAAAGGTACCCGCTGTGCATAACTGCACTAGGAGTGAGACAGTAATGTCCTTCTCCCTGAGCCATCAGGCCATGCCGGCCCCCTACAGCCAAGTGGGTCAGATTATTAAGTCTTTGGCTCCGGAAAGCGTCACCCAAGAAAACTCCAACAACCGCTGTCTCGCGGTTCAGACTTTTGAGCCAGAGGCCAGGGGCAGGGTCCCCTAACAAAATCGTACATCCTCCTTGTGAGTCAGAATTGAGGCGAAGACTTAAGGTGGGATACCTCACCCAAACCTCCTTCTTGGGCCTGGGCGACCGGGAAGTATCATTTGCCCTTACATCCCTTCGCTCACCGGCCTTCTACACTCCCTCCCCACTCATCATACAACGCAGCGCAATCAACTTATCTGCCAATCCCCTAGCCACTACTTCGTGTCCAAACCTTTGTCCAGAAAAATAAACCAAAATCACTCACTAACCTCGAAAGACGTGCTTCACTTTGTAGCCTTTGATGTCCGTACTTTATGTCAGATTGGGCAACAGGCATCCCTTGCTGAAACCTTGCTTTCCCTCTATCGATGTTTGTACGCCTCCGACACGCATAAAGGACCCCACTTCCATTGTGATTCTCGAGCCACTTAGGACGAGCCCAGATGCTTCACTCTTCGGGTATCTGGTGATCCTGACGATGGTTCATGGTATCTACGGTGTGAGATTTGCACTCAGCCCCAATACTGAAAGCGCCTTACTGGACTGGATCCCAGTAAACAGTCGTCTTGGCGGTTGTCTGGCTCAGTTACTATCAATGCAGGTCGATGCGGTAAAAGGTTTTTGTCCTACCGGTATACGTTCTAGCAGACTGCAGTTCTGAAACTGAGAAGGGCGAGTTTTGTCAAGATCTGTCACGACCGCTTCGGTCAGCAGGAACGGCGAACATAGTAAACCTAGCGAGTGAAATGAATCCCAAGTTGAACTAATAAACCAGGAAGAAGTACAGTTAGGTGGCCAATTCGGAGTCGATGTTGAGCGTAGATATAATGGGTAGCGACTTATGTTCAGGTCATTGTCTGTTCCGGGCCAGTACGGGCTTCCAACACAAGCGCTCACATCGTGTTAATTGGAGGCCACCTAGTTGGCTATCAGTTACCGATGGAGAGCCTCAACTATGGACTGTAGTTCCTTCGGGGTATGCAACTTCACTCTGATCATGCCATCGCACGGACCCGGTTTTTACTTCGCTTTGCGTCAGCATTACGTGTGCCAAAGGAGAGCAATTCTGTTCATCAACTTCTACAAGTTTCAGTAGCTGAAGAGTATCGGGTTGATATTTTTAGAAAGCTAATGGAAACGCACAATCATGCGGATGACGAAGATTGCTTGGCGGTTGAATGGAAGCGGGTTAAAGAAGGCTTGCCCTCAGCTTTCAGAATTGTTTGTCCAGACCATCTGACTCGACTAAATGAACACTGGATATCGTCGAGTTCAGGTCTTTTGGCTGCCAGAAAGGTCATACCGGCAACTAGCGAATGCGCTGGCGAACGCAGATCCCTCAAACACCAGGTAACCAGGAGCTTGACGAATGATAGAGAACACTGGGGGCTTTCGAAGCCCAGGAGATGAAGGCTTTTGCTGCAGTCAACAGCTGATTCGATCAACGGTCGAAAGGAGGCAGGTGTCAGTGAAACACTATTTGGAAAAGACGGTAATCGTCATCTTGAGCGGTGGGCTGTGCACTTCAAAGAACAGTTCAGTTCAATACAACCGATCGAAGAACCCAGCGGGCCCGAACGGAACAATGACACCAACCCGCCATCAGCAATCGAAATCCAGTGGAGATATCAATCCTCCATTGCGACAGGGTACCTGGTTCGAATGGTCTGCACCCCGCACTCGATAAATAAGTTAGCTTCACTTTTGGTTCTGCATGGCACAGGACCTGGTTGCTGATAAGTGTGCATGCGCTGTTTGCAACAACCGGCCTCAGGATATTTTCCACTGTCTCATCGTGCTTTGTCCAGAACTCTGTATGTATAACCTTAATCATGTCCTCGCTTTATTGGTTTATCAGGTGTTTCATTCTCAAGTTTCTAATATAACTTTTCGCAAACATGTACTCACTTTGTTTACGATCGCGTTATCTGATCACGACCTTTTAAATGCGCCCAACATTCGCACAGTTTGTCCATGTTCACACGTGATGAGGTAACTGTGTTTACTTTCCATCCATGGTTTCTAGGTACATGAACAGTTCAGTTCACTGTTCCAACCACAGACCACATGTACTGAAGTGCAGTGGTTCCAGTCGTTACAGCTTTGTTCACCGAGAATAGGGAAAATCAGGGAATGTCTATCACGCCTTGGAGGCACTGATCTAATCATTTCAGTGACTTTAAGTTCTGCTCGTCCAATATGGCACTAAATGGGAGAGCTACACAGTAACGGAAATAGCTTTGATGCAGAGTCGCCATTGCCTGCGTGACGTTCCATATCTATAAGCGTCACAAGCATTGACTTTCCCCCGGGGGTGGGAAGAGAAACCGAAGCTACTAACGCGACTGAATTGACTGGTAATGGCTTTCGTGCCTCTGCCAGGTCATGGACTGACCGCCCCTGGATCTTCTCCATCCGGTACATGGCTGAGCGAATAGGGCTCTGTGAAACAAACATTCCCCTAGCTTATCTGGCTTACCTAACCAGCGTAACCTGTGGAGTGTGACCCGTTGATATATCTGGAGAGGGGAGAGTTGCCTTTCCAGAAAACTTGATGGCGTACTAATATGATGTTTCCACCTGACTCGCGCTCTGCATCAGAGGTACCAGTCTTCAAACAGAGAATCTTCGAAGATCTGTACGCAACGGCTACGTCTCTTATCCATCACTTAGGATAGATCAACCAGCATTGTTGAACAGTATGTGAACGTTGTCTTCAGTTCAGTATCATGTCCATTCTTTCACATTAAACTTGTCATTACGGACGTGTCTGTGCTCAGATAAATGGCTTCCAGCTGTTACACACGTACGGTTCTAGGAACGACACTAAAGCATACGATACTCCCCCTAGAACCCAATCTCAGTCGTCCCTTATGGGGGAGGCTTTTTTTCCGGGAAGTCGACCGTGTCGTTCGTTGTATAAATCAGGCTAAAACCTCTTGAGACATTTGGTTAATTTCCTAATGAGATCCGGTGTGTCAGTTTGTAGTTCAAGTTCTTCTCTCTGTAGTTGTGTCCAGTTGGAAGATAGTATTTTGTGCAATACTAAAGCGCCCAAGTTTTTGCGAGACCTCAAAGACCCGGGCAAATAGTTGTGAAACCTTCCCCCTAAACTCGGCATCAGTGTGCTGTTCTATTATTTCGTTTTTGAATCGTGGTCTTCACGTTCCTGCATTATGAAAAGATGATGTTATACATACACATAAGCCAGTCTTCATGTGCCCCTTAGTTGAACCTCATACGATTCCAAGCTTTTTTCAATTCGCATTCCTCATCAACTACACACATTCTGAAACGGGGCTGAATTGCCCGTGTCTCGGTATTTTTTTCCAAATTCTCATCGGCCGAACAATTGCATTCGGTTCATCATATAGGCGAAACCTACCAGACGATAAGACTGAGTACGGAAGTTGTCAGCTTATGCTGCACATTAGCCAAGCGGGATTGTCTTATGATGAACTTCTGTAGAATGAATTTTGTACATTCGAACATCCAGTGGCAAACAGAATAATCCGTTCCACTGATACAATTCATGAATGCGCAAGAATGGTCAATGGTCAACACAAGAGCCACCAGAAACTGTAAATTCATCCACAGCCGTTGCGAGCAGGCAGGAAATCCCTGCAGTGGACATATCGGGCTATGTATGCAGTTAAGATCAGTAAATGAAGCCCTAGACAAGTGCACAAATCGATGGAGTCATGTCGCTTTTTGCCCACTTTTTTTTAAGATGAACCAGTGACCATTTTCGTGATTATTCCAAACCGATTCTCAGGCAGCACAGTATGCAAAGAAAACCACACACTTAAAGATGTCCACACGCCTGCCACACTCACCATTTGCAACTCTTCGCCTCTATTTCAGGTGATCATAGTCAAATATCGTACCATGTTTCGACGGTATTTTATGCCAAAATTCGGCCGGCAAACCCCACAAAAGGAGAGTTTCTTGTGCTGAAAAACCGCTAGACGTATCCAAGATGTGAAATTCGCAGTAAATATTAATAAATTAGGTGTTCGAAATAACCATAACTGGTGGTGCTGTTGTTGTGACAATCTTTCGGTTTGAAATCAAACCTGTTTTTCCTGCCAAATTTGAGAGCAGATGCGAATTGCCAAAAGCCTTCCAATGATATACCAAGAGATGCATAACAGTGGAACTCAAAAGCGGTGCCGCACATCTTTGCTGTAAAAGAGATCAGCAGCGATCTGTAGCGTACACCTAGCAACGAAGACCCATGGCTAAACATCAGCAATCTAAAACGCTTTTGCTTGGCACATGAGTACCGGATTATTTTCTTCAGTTCGGTAAAAACCAGCACTTTAGGTTCAGAGGACCCGTGAACCCAGTTCAAGATGTGCCGATGCGATTGCAATAAAATGTACCCACTGACTGTGGCCTTCTCTTGCAGTCTCCTCGGTCCCAGAAATCTACTTGAAGGCGGTTATTTTCGTGACTCCATAGCTTATAGTCAGCTCGTAAGCGTTTACCTACCGAAGAAACAGTACCAATCGTCAACGTCCCCTTTGTTGTTGGTGTGCTTTGATGCACTGCAGCAAACAGATGTAGGCTAATTATCCAAATCAGTATGATCCATCCATTGAGTCCAAGATAGTTCAGTGGCTAAGGCGAAAACCTACTGACCCAAATACTTGTGTTTCGAACTCAACCTTCCCATCTCGACTGTTCCTGTCTACGCTTGGACAGTATGACATTTCTCGTGCTTCCGTCGGGTCGCATGGGATCTAGGTGCCGAAATGTTGTTACCACCGAACGGCTAATATTTTATTTGTTATCGTGCCTTTGTTTCAGGTCTGGTCGCCTACAACAGCGAAAGTGAATCTGATACCGAACACACCGGATCACTGTCAGCAAAGCCCGAAGAAAAACGGGAGAATGGAGAGGAACTGAGCGAGAAGTCAGGCAGTGAGTGTTTCGTTCACCAACTCATATTAATTAGGATAGTTGTGTCTTAGCATGAGTACTCTTAATTTCCTTTGCTGCGTTGTGAGCAGGCCGCTGACGGACCGACTCAAAAGTGGTCTTTTTCGAACGGGGAGAACCAATCTGAACTGATGCGTATTCCGTTGAAGAGTTTTGCCTCATATCTGTGTTGAGCCAGTTTTCCGAAGTTGGCGCTGAATTGAGGTGCAAAATATGCAGGCTCTAAATTCAATGTAAAATCTCGTGTTTTATCCCTGTTCCATTGTCGTTTCTAGTCGTACTCTCCCCCAAAGTGGAAATTCGCTGATCCCGTGAAGTAGATAAACTAGTTTATTGGAAATAAATAAGTCCTGAATTCTCGGAGCCTTGTACCTATCAGGTGGGAGTTTTTTCTCCAGACAGAACTCCACTTCAAACCATTGCCCTTTTTATTTGAAGATGTCGCGGTACTTCTCGTAAAATGCCTCGATAGAAATCTGGTGTCCAGATACGAATCCAATGCTTCAAGTTTCTGTAGGACATTCCTTGGGACAGGTTAATTTCGCATCGTTACGTCCTAATAATTTTGGACCCGCCCAACTTGAAAAAAATGTCCGACGTGATTCTAGCATTTTTTTAAACATAATTCCACTGTAATTGTTAACCTTGGGTCAATTTGAAGCTTTGTGAGCTCGAGAAGTTTTGACCTCGGCACTAAACGCGCTAATTTTTTTCGAAATAGCCCACATACATAATGCACTAAGAATCCTTATTTTGCATTCACCGGTATATTTCTGTGAGGCGAGTCTTCAGTCCAGTAAAAATACATTAAGAGTTCACTCGTACTACATGTCTGCTAGGTTCGACACCTTATCGCTCGTAAACGCATGCGATGGTCAGCCCCGCTATGGCCTGTTGTCATGTTGCCGCTTTGTCTGTCTGAACCTACACGCTGTTCGTGTGTGCTAATTCACTTACAGGGAGCTACGAGTATTCGTCTTTCGTTGTGCACAACTTTAATTGGTAGTAAAGCCGATTAATTTTCAAGTAATCCTATCAAGTGTAATACCGAAAGTGCGCTTTAGGCTGAGTAGGAATGTATAGTCTCCGTGATTTCTGCTCCGGTTAAACAGTGATAGTCTCTCGAACGTTCAACTTCATGGGTTTAACAGAATAGAATAAGGGTCCAAAAGCCGAGGTATTGGTTGAAAAAGATCGGAACAACGAAGACAGTTCATCAATCGGGTCTCTTAATAGTGGCAAACCCGAAGGGCCCAGGTTAGTATCTTATATCTGTTTGTGTTTACTTCTGTCGATTAGCTGTTGTTTTCGTTACCTTTGACTTGGTCACAGTCGCGTGTCTGACAAATAATCCCATTGAGCAATCCCATATTTTTTGTGTAATCAGTAGCTTCTCTGATGTACTTCAAACCATTTTGCTTACGGCTACGAGTCAATTATGCCTCTCCCTTTCCTATAACCAGTCATTTCTCCTTCCTTGTCAATGTAGATGTTTTACCTGGAACAAATGACACACGTGAGGGGGGACAAGAACAACGTTATTCCTCAGGTGATTCCAGTAGCTCTTCTGAGCCTGAAGCTGACGGTAATGTTCCAAGCCCTAGTGTCCGTTCAGGTAAGCTTCTGTGTCCTTACTTGTCTAACGGGACATGCTCGACACGTATGCGCGTTGTTACCGTAGCTATGGCGTTTTGGCTCCCTGTTGGCCATTGATAGCAGCACACATGTAGTTTCAGTACCCCAATGAACCAATGCAATAGTTTTGTTGCATCGCTTTTGTCTCACGTGAGTTTGCTTCACTATTTGTTGGTCGCCGTCGCCTGAACACACTACTGAGATAGCGAGCCGCGCAACAGATCTTCCCGTACGTGGCTCTGATTCATCGCAAAAGAGTGGAGCTCTTGATGGCTTGAATATTCAATCGGTGTTCATCCAACAGTTTTAACGTATTTTTTGTCCATATGCTGACCGTTATCTCGCATTTTTATGCGCTTGTCCCCCGTGCACACTTGACGACGTCAAACGTGACTTTGTGCTGCGTGCCCACCACCTAAAAACTCCAAGTTCTTTATTCAAAGCAACAGAACAGGTATATTCGTATTCACTTCATTCAACTCCCCACACCTCATGTGCGCTAGCAGCATGGTGCATCTTCTCCCTCCGAGTTCCGGTACGTATCATTCCATGGCACGATCGGCCTTAAAAAGTGTTTTATCTGTTGGAAAGCTAAGGACCACTACAATGTGTAGATGAATTGTATCCACTTAAAGTAACTTTCCGATACATCGGAATGACTCGCTGCGGATTACGTCGATTGATTGCTATGACAGCAATAGTCAGTGAAACCCTTATTTTGCGTATTAGGGTGAATAGACTTTCTTCCATCGCGCAGTTTCATCCTTGTTGGGCACTCATCTATGTCACAAGTCCTCTGACCGAGACGGCCAGCTAATTTGGAAAGCTTGTATCTTCCTGTGCTACAGATGGAATGGCGTCCGGAATATGCAAGCCACGCTTTGTTGTCCATTGTGGCATCGAAAAAGTGTCGAGTTTTCGACCAGACGTATAGGGCTTGTACGCGACCAGTCCTTCTCTTCGGTTCAATACTTGGCACATAAGTTTTTGCTTTTCGACCGTCGTTGCCTCTGCCAGCTGGTTTCAGTCAGGCTAACTGACGAAATTGGCCATCAGTAAATTGCTCAGCTGTAGCACCCTTTCGGTGCCTAACTGCCATGCCACCCGAAGGTTGCAAGGGGGCTGGGATACTGCCAGGTCACCCAAGCCTAGACAGGGGAAGTCCAGAGGCAGATGTCGGGTTCGAACCGTGGACCTTCCGGTCAATAAATTCGCACTCTAACCACTTGAGCCATCAGTAAACATACATGGCGATGGGTCAAATGCACGCCTAACAAGCAGTTTACTGAAAATACATATTCTTTTAATATCGATAGAGTACCGCCCGTAGAAAACGTTTTATGCGAGGCTCCGACGAAACTGGAAGCTAGATAGTAGTGCTCAGATGATGGCATGGTCATGAGCTAGGAAAGTCATGACAGCATAATCTGGTGAAATTTGGCACGTGTGTTCTCCGGGGCTGGGACCAGATTGCGACGCTCATCGGTGGTGGAAGACACTTTCTTATATGACGATCCATCGCAGTCAATGACAAGCCTGAGCTGGTCGGCTGACCTTCGGGAGCCCTGCCTCATGGTTTACTCCCTACAACCCCATTTAGCACCTCGCATTTGCCCTCTCACCTTAATTTCTTTATCCTTTCTCTTCATCCGTGGTTATCCAACACAGTGGTGCGAGGTAACTGCTGGCCGACATGACTCAGCGGTGAAAACGTGATGACGCTTCTTATCGTATAGGTTTCCTCGAGAAACCAACACGAAATTCGCTTCAAAGCATGTTATGACTTCCGTTTTCGAAAAAGTTTGGTGACAATCGGTTATGACTTCCCAGATTTTATATCGGGTTTTCATTCTGGTTGAAGTTGGCCCATGACGTGAGACGTGGACTCCTGATCGCAAGATCCCCGTTTGGGTTCTGACCCGTCGATAGGTATGGGGAACCCATCCTTATCTCTACCGCCATACACAAGTTATACAACGAATGAGCAGTTTGTATTTTAGTATGTTTTTCGATTTTTCAATATCACTATAAGGGCACGCTATGTGTTCATTTACCCTGTTCCTTGTAGACAAGCGGAAACTGTCTGGTACATATGAGGACCTGACGTCTTCACCTGTACGGACAAAAGACAGGCGGAAGCGTGAGGAGCGCAGGTCACGGTCTCACCATAGGTCGCACAAATTAGATCAGTCTTCTTCCCCTCTTGCAACGTACCATGGAAGTGGACTGGTGAAGAAGCACCGGAAACATAGTAGAGACTCGTTGAAAAAATCAAAGAAGCACCGTCGGTCGCGTGACTCTTCATCCTCGGACACAGATTCTGATTCGCCGGCGCGTTCTTCGCGTAACTCGAGAAGAGCCAAACACCGGAAAAAGCACACTCACCGACACTCGTCTCGAGACTCTTCGAGACGGTCTCGCAAGTCTCATCGTACACATTCTAGTGAACGCTCGAGGCGTAGGGACAAACCTTGAACCCCACGAAAAGAATGCCCGTACCTCTCTGGAAGCTGAGTAATACTTAGGCTATGTATGTTAATTTCCAAAATATGAATTGAAAGCCCTCGTCTTCAGGTGAGTACATCCTCGAACAGCTTTATCGTTATCTGCAGGGCTGATGAATTTATCCTTACATTCGTTTCAGTACATCGTGCTTGATCGACTACTCCCATCGACTCATCTACTCTTTGCTGGACTTTGGTGGCCATTTTTCACCGAACTTCGATGCTGCTTCTCCTTTTAGGTGGTACTTTTTCCGGGACTTTTGTTCACTACTCGTATCACAACTTTACATCTGCTCAACGGAGATGCTAATAGGTTAATTTTACTACTTTATGAGATCCACCCTTAAGAATGACCGTACACTCAAGTATCTTAGTTTCGGCTGCATTGAGAACGTGAGATGCTCATAATCTCTCTCTCCCTCACTTTTTCTTGAGATCCTGGTTTACTACCACGAATGGTTCACAAGGTACAACAGTCCTACGTGCTTTGTATGGCTACAAACTTCTATCGCTCTGGATTAGCTTGTGTGGCACAGCTAGTGTTGTCAACTGAGGGACTAGCCCCGTAGCTAATCCTACGAGGCTAGCGACTGAGATAAGTAACGGTCGAAAGATTCAGTCTGATTCGATCTAAGTGGTTTGCCTTAACTCTATGGGTTATGAGATCTCCACGCATTCGTGAGCGAGTCGGGCAATCGAAAAATCGGTCGTGGTCTATCCACGCCGCTCCGGGTATACGAGCATCCCATTCTCTGGGTCGCCCTCTTATTTATCTTGCCTGGTTACCCTTTAAATTTCTTTTTTTTTCATGTTTATACCCACACTGTTTCCACTGTCTATGTGTGTACTGTGCCTATCTTGTACTGACTTCGTATTCGTTCCATGTATTGATCTGCCTAAGTTGAAGCTGCGCCTCCCAACGTTGCCAGTGAATTGTCTTTGGGCAATACATTGCCACACTGTTTTAGAGCTAGGCCTGATACGCCGACGCAACAAATACGATACTCGATCCTCTCCAATAATGAATACTTCTCTAAAGAAGATAATTGTACCGATCCAAAAACTCTATCGTAGGATACCCTGGTACGTAAAACTTCCAGAAACGCTGAATGAATGTTTTCTAACGAATATTCACCTCTCATACATTCACTAGTCTCCAACCAGCGAATGTGTAAAACGCAACTGTTCGTTAGAAGGCATTCATTCAACGTTTTTAAAACTTTTTAGTTGGGTATCCTATAATGGAGTTTTTGGTTCGACTATTGAGCGGGTATTTGCATTACTTCGAGAAACGTCCAACCAAAGCCGTTTCAGTGAACCTGCTGAAGCTGCCCCGTAAACCTATCGCAGCTGTTCTACTGCCGATTGTAGATCTGTTCAGTGCTGAATAGACAATAAAGAGCTGCTGAGTTCATCACTTGCACAGTTTTCATTATGCCGGTTGGTCTAATGAGTGGATCGCGCGTATTAAATGTCCAAAATCAGGTCAGAAACATGTACGGTGCGTCGTATTTAAAGTGTATGAGGCAACAACATTATGGAAATTCAGATACCTTCCAGATGTGGTACTAACAACTGACATTCGGCAGATATTGAATCATGATTGGCTGGTGGTCCGGTCCTCTGGCCACTGATGTGCGCGTTAGGCTTCTCGGTCGTGGCAGCGCCTAACCGCGAGTGCTTTCGGTGCAAGAATCCGCCTAACAAGAAGGCAACCGTAGTCTAGTTCCTAATAACTGCCTTAAGCAAGCAGCTTAATAAGCCATCCAGCGGGACTTGACTTACCGCAGTTCATTGGATAAGATGTCTCGTTTTTCTCTTTGGTGTACTGCAGGGAATCCAGTTAGATAGTTTAGACTAAAAGATTGCGCTGCATTGATGTTTTACCTTAATTGATGGATGGTCTTGATGTAGTTTGGGACAATACTTTTTTCCAGGGGAAACACCGGCGTATTGCGAAATGCCTTGTGTGTGGGTTACCAATGGGAACCCTTGTACACAGTTGCAATCAGGTTTTATTTGTATCCAGGTGTTTCCCAATAGCTCGTGTGCAAGTGGAACGTAATTTTTCACGTCGTATTCAGTGGCTAGTTCAGGTAATCAGTACTCTTGCAAACGCATGATTGGCATGCTTTCGTAAGGTTGTCAACCTGTGTAGTCGTTAGTTTCCATCGTCTAGCTAAACTACTAAGGACCGTTTGTTTGGAGTTGTTGGCCTTCACGTGCCCTTTTGGGATGCAAGTTGTCAAGCAACCGGCTTACAGTCGTCTCGGCTATTTCCGAAATCCTTTGTCGCATGACTCCATAGCTATTTAGTGGCGTCTGATAAACTCCCCTCCTGCTACTGCTTGTGTCCACGGCGCGAGCGGTGATCTCAATGGTTGTTTGTCTGGCTGATCAGACCCTCAGTAGCTTGATGCATGCTCATAAATGACTTGGTGATAATCGAGTTATTGTACATGGTTTCATCCTGTCATTGGACTTCATCACCTTCATGTGGTATAGTACTATCTACATACAGTACCGAGTTAGCAAAGTCACGTGGCGAAGAGTAGCGTCGTGGGTTGGTTGTGTTCATGACGAGCGGTTTGAAATAACTGTCCAGTGATAAATTTTGGTCAGTGATTTAAGACATTCCCGCTTCGATGTTTTCTATTGGAGAGTAACTCAGCCTCTTGGAGTACATGAGCATGTCTTCTGTTCTGAAATTTTGTTTCCTCGAATTTATCTTGCACTGGAAATAATTCCGTGCTTTCAATATTGTCTCCTGGATGAGAGTACTTTTTCAGAGGAACCGCTGTAGTGAAGAAGCTTTACCTCCATAGCTACTCAGTGGCGGCTATTCTGCGGATTTGAAAACCATATTGATTTTTCTGATTGTCCGATACTAATCAACTCAGACTACTCACATAAGCCGAAATCGGGTACACCAAATTCATTTTAACGTCGACTTTGTTACTGCGCAGACAGTGGTTATGTTAGGACTCATTTTTCTCACAGAGGTGACCTAATTTGACTTCGATCTGTCCATTATTGAGAGGCGCAGTTTCACAGCCAGTTTCTATTCCCGTGCTTTCATCCTTCCATTGGTTCGTGTTTGTTTTTTATTGGTGTTTTCCATTTATGGCTTCTTCGCCAAAGTGAGTATCGGTTCAAGGATTGTTCATTCTTCGATGACGTCGAGCTATGAAGAAGCAAATTAAGCCCTGACATCCAGACTCCTTGAAGTGCCTTCTTTTCTCGTTCCCCTTTGATTAATTAGGTTACCAAGCTCACCCACGCCCTCCGAACGCGTGTACTTGTCAAATCCGGAACAATTTGTTGTGCGTTTTGTTTCTTCACTGGCAATTATTGATTTTGTACATATGCATGCTTCTCATTAAATAAACTTTTCAATTTTCCCCACACTGCGCGTTTTATCTGACTTCGTTAAAACCGCAGGCCTCTAACAGGTCAAACAGAAAAGGATCACCGTGCAACATCAGAATCATGGTAGTTACTCACCTCTTGATGAGCTATTCGGATTTAACTGCTTTATAGGAGTCCGTTGTCACAGTGTGGAGTGAAGGAGAACATCATCAGGATACAGTTATGGAGCTGTTGTTTGCCCTATATTTTAAATACTTAAACACAGGACCCGAACCTCCAATGCTAATCAATGTAGGGCACTGTTACGGTATGCACTGTTGGTTGCAAGTGTTGGTGGTATCTTTGCGAGCCCTGGAAGCTGATGGGCAGTCTTCGGGTTCCTACTCTCAATTGATCTCTCATGTGCCTCTTTAAGTCAGCTGCTGTTCGTTTCCGTTTATGGTTGTTACATCATCATCATCGATAGCATGACATCAGTGTTCAACACTGATGCTCGCTGCCGTTACAACCATGATTTATTTGAAAGCGTTATTGTGAAGAAAAGAATAATAGTGGGTGGGGAAGGGACTTAGGTCTCGCTTACTGCAATTATTTCGAGGTGCCTACCCCTCCAAACACTCATTCGGGCAATCTAGATAGAAACTGACAGCAGGATCACCACGGACATCGGTTGGCAGCCATGTCTCGCAGCTTCTCCAACCAGGCGCAGTGGAGATCACACAGTCCCTATACTGGGAGACAATTAGCACTGACAGCACCCAAGCGTTCCGCGATTTCTTTCATACCCTTCTGCCAGGTCAAGGGTATGCCACCTCTTTGCTTCCGCTACTCCGAATTGTGCATAGAAAACAGCACTATCTTCGGCAAACGATTGTTAGGCATACGCTGTCAGCGTGTGCAATCGGTTAACTCCTCGTAACCTATATAAACCCGAGGAAGCAAGGTGGAGGTTGAACAGAGGAGGCAGTTCTCAAGCCATCATCATACCCGACTAATGGCTAGCATTCGTCAATTGTGTATGCGGATGATGGTGCACATGAGTTTTCAGGTGTTAACCAGCTTGGTTTGGATGTCACTTCCTGCATCGTAGTAGGCTTAGCACTCCGGAATGTCCATACTATTAAGTTGCATCAGTTGCAGGTCCACACAAATGTGTATAATAGAATACAATCCGACAAAATGTGGTAAAGTATAATGCGGTGCAGATATGATATACTACGAGCCGGTACTTTATAGGTTTGTGCGGTCATACTTGCAGAGATAGGCTCATACTCAATTGCGAGCAGCCGAGATAGGGGTAGTGAGCTCAGCTTTTGGGACGTCTGCACTATTACCAGAATTTCGAGTTCATGAATGTAGCACAAGTAGATTACCTTGGGTCGTTGGTTTTTTTCGCCAAGTTAGCTAGTTCGGTCGCAAATATGTTACAACCAGGTGATGCGATGAAGACTTCATTTTCTCTGGTCGTAGGATTTTTTGTTGACAACCGAAAGCCTCAAGCCCATATAACTGTGCCCTGGTGGTTTCTCAGGTGGCCGCTTATCTGTTCCGCGAGCTCGGTATTCAGCAAACAATCGCTTCGTCACCGTCAGTTTGCGCGTACATTTGGGGACTTAAAGCGCCTTTCTAAGGCCTATTATATGTGATAACTAAGAAGAGGGTCGGTCTCGGTTGTTGCGCCATGTACGTGAAGAACACCCTTGTCAACCATGACAAAAGTATGTCTAGCCTTCGGCGTTTTAGGGACTTTCTGTATGAAATTTACCAAAAATGCAGACGTGCAACGGCGACGACTACGTAGGACTGATTTATTGCCACGTAGGATCTGTTGGTAACTGACAAAAGTCTTCCCGTTGCTATCTAAGACGGGAACAGCATAGCATCTGTTTGGGGCTTACGCATGAGTGGCCCAAGATAATGACGGGTCACAATTTGTCCGATTTTCTGCAGGCTCATTTCTCAGGAAACCTCAATCGGTTTTCTTGTGTATTAGATGGTCCAGAAATCTAAAGTAGTATTGATTTGGTTGTACCTGTCTATGAGCTGCTGTTGTGTCGGTGCTTCCAGTGGTATAGAACAAACGACATATTTGAAATGAAAATCTACGCTAAAGATCAGTTCGCATATTCGCTTGTTGGACCAGTGTGGCGCACTTAAGTTGTTGCCACGGCCTAGTAACCGGCCAATTGTAGGTTGCGTTTGTAGAAGCAACCAGATATTTGACCATGGCAGATCATTTCTGTTCCACCACTCGAAACATGGTTGGGAAATGTGGGCGCTACTCTCGACTACCTTCGAAGTTCGCACAGTTTATTTGATCCCACTCTGGACAGTGAGTTCGTCCTGGTCGGCAAATGTCTACACAAATTCGTTGACAATCTGATCCGTATAGTATCTCATTTCGGTTTGTGTAGTTGGGATTTTCGTGTCCGTGAATGTCTGCTCATTCGTTTTGCGAGCTGAATTCGCGTTTTATACCAGTATTTGAGGCCTCGGTACCTGCGCAAATCCAATCTCGCGAGGTTGTACCCGCTTTACTGTTTTTTCTTCTCGAGGTACGTCAACCATTAGCTTTCGCATACATTCACTAAATCTCATGTGTTTTTGTCGTCTTTGCCCCAATAGTGGCTGGTTTCTAAATGTGCGTAACAAACTCATAAGAAATATGTTCATTAAATGTGTAATCACTCATAAATAAGATGTGTTAGTGCTCTTGAATACTACGCAATCACATCTAATCGCCTGTGCTCATAAGTTTTCTGTCATTTTGTAAATCTGCATCTGTCTGGCTGTGCCGCGTTCAGCAACGTTCTTTCGTCAGTCCCCGTTCAATTCAGCTGGACAAATAGTCGTGTATATCTCATTAGCCTAAGAAACAGGTTGTTTCTAGTCAGCGAACGGCGGAACAATGTGTTGCTCTTTTTCTCATGCATACCATTTTGGTTTCGTTTTAGTAGAGAGCAAGTACAAGATGAAATTAATTAAGTGACTGTCTTTCGTTCTCTCATTCCCATGAGTTTCGCACAAGATCGAATCGTTCGAAAAAAGTCCTATCTTGGTAAAGTGCTCCAGGTTGTATTGATACTCTAAACTGAAATTTTAAGCCCGAAACCTAGTCGAACGCTTAATGGGGCTAATTCGTTCTGAATTTCTGACGCTCCATTTTTGCTCATTACGGTTCTCTAGTTTGTTCGCATATTTTGTAGCCTATGGCATTTTTTAACTCTGGGCACTGGACAGTCTACATTTGGTATTTGAATCTCGGCTTTGAGATTTTGTGTCACTCAACGGGACGTCAATCAACACCATCCTAATTTTACTTCCAAACTTCATGGTATTTCAACTCTTTTAAGAGATTGGCGCATTTTTTCTCACTAAGAAAGTTGAAGGAAGAGTACTTGCCAAACGATCCAATTAAACGGTTTGCTGCGTTTTAGATTCAATCTTCACATGTTTTTTCTAGCTAAATCAAAGTTCAATACTTGGGGAACAGTTTTACATATCCTCAGGCGCGACCAGAGAATGCCGCTTATTTTCATTAATTCGAACCTCAAGTTGTCCGTTTACTCAACGTAAGGATAGTCACAGAGGATACAACAATCTAGTAGGCACAAACGGTACGGTCATCTGGCTTAAGCGCGTCTTTATTGCGAATCGGTTGTCGTTGTACTGTGTCGTCCACTTGGAAAGTGGTGCGGATATCGAAGCTCAAGATTACGCAGCAGGTGTATGCTACCGGTGTGGAATCCGTATCGTGTTAATTGGTTTAAACCTCCGCTTAACTGTTATATCTGGATTGGTTGGCTGATGCTTATGTTTGATGAATCCCATTATGCATTGTCTTTTCTCGGCACTTATTTAATATGGATAATCTGACAGCTTGTGCAATTTACCGCTCTTTTCATGCTTACTAGATGAGCAAGGTGAGGGGTGAAGTAGCGAGTTGACTGGGATGGTTTCTAGTGCACCGTGTTGTTGCAGGGAACTTTACAACCTAGAAAAACAATCGTTCTTTTAAGTGCTCCATGTCTCACTATAAAGCAAGTGGAGTTACGCAAGGTGTTGACATAGGATAAGAACCGATTCACATGGCACATCTTCATGAAACAGGCATGTCATCCACGTAGCTCGGCCAAACTCTCGAGAGATTGTCGAAATTACTCAATATCTGTGATTGAAGCTCTGTCAAGAATGGGTTGGACACAACAGAAGAAAAGGGTGTATATGTGGCAACTTGGTCAGTCTGTTGGTACATCACGCGTGAACGTAAATTCAGTAGGCTAAATAAGCATAATTCCAGACCTTGTGTGATCTTCTGCGTGGAGATGGAAATATGGCTATCCAACTTACCATCTTAGCAGGTATCTTGTGTACTGTAGTCTGTCAGCGATAGGAACAATAGTGTAAAGCGGAACAATGTCAAAATTGATGACGCACATAAACAACATTCTTCAGCTGCTCAGACAAACGCGACAGAATTAAACAGATTGTAGCATGACTCAGTTCTTATACGCCATGCCGTAGCTGGAGACCATTGGGTCAACTTTGGTAGCTTGAATCTGCTGCGGTCAAATCTCAACATGTGCGCACAGTAAAACTGTGCTAAATCGGTAACTATTCACATCGCACCGTATCTTAAGATGTCTGGTGGTATTAAGCTATCTGCCATTTACTTTGACCTAATTCAGCATACACTGGTAACCTAATCACAACAGGTCGCACGTGACGCGATAATTCAGTCCCAAGACCAGGGGTCAAACATACACGCAATTCACATTCAGATGGGCGGGCGCACATGATTCACGCCAATTATGAAACACTTAACAGTATACTAGCCACACTGATGATGTTTTACTGTAATTTGTTCCCTGATCGAAACGTCGGACCGTTTCGTTTAACATATATCAGCGCGTAATCTTTAGCACTTTCATTGTGAACCAACAGCTAAGGTTTACTTAGACTTGGTACGGAATTTAACGTCTAGGTGGCCAAGGGTGATTATAACTGTCCGCATCAGCCCTTGCAATCCGACTCACTTGGTGTGGAAAAGTAGAGACCTGTTATCAAGTAAATGTATGGGAACTATGATCACATCCCGAGAGGTCTGAGTCCTTAACTGTTGGACGTTCCGAGGCAGCACAGTAATGACCAATCAACTAACACCGGATAAGCTTATTTCCAACATTTCCTCAACTGACTACATACAGCAAGAAAGAATAACGAGTGTATGAAATATCTAGAAAAACACATGGCATGGTAATCGTTTAAAGCGAACAGATTATTCAATTAGTTCGGTCTACCAGCCATAAACTACGCACCGTAGTCACATTGGTTCCAGATTCTACACTTTCGATCACCGGAAAGTGGGAGATTCAGCCAAGCACTGGAGACGATGGTATATTCAGTTAGATCGGCAACTGGGTAGCTACACAGTTCAGGCGACAACTTTGATGCACCGGCGCTATTGACTGCGCGATTGAGTCATTTCTTCCAGTGGCATTAACAATTGATGAGTTGAGTACCTGAGTCCCCATCCAGGGAGGTAGCAGTTGTCGACCCGATTAAGTTTACTGGTTAGTGCTTTCATATTTCGTCGCCAGGTCGTACGCTGTACATATCAATCAGATGGCGATGAAGCTTGATTTTAAGGTCACGTGCGCAGTGTGGTCGCCCATGATAAACGAACAGCATTGATAAACAGATAGCGTGCGCAGAGATCAGGTTTGTACAACGGCTGGCAACGACACCCGCCGTCAATACATGCGACTAGTCGGGACTCCCAGTCCGAGAGGCATAAGTGATGTGAACAGTTGTTACTGGTAGGTAGATAATGTTTGCTAACACGTTGTTTCGAAATGACTCGCTCAACAGTAACAAGTGAAATGGCATACACAAAGGGAAACACTGGACATCGGTGGTATATTGAAGCGAAGCCTGTAGGGAGTTCAAAGACGTCCTAGTTTTCTGTCACATCTTAGAGTAGATCGTCCTTGGTAATCTCTATACTGGTGAAAGGAGGAAGGCCTTCGCTGCGGAGTTATTCGGAGATGCCAACTGACCGGTTACAGACCATTGAACAGGGAAGCAAAACTCTAAACTGCATCTTAGTTACAAAAACTGGACACAGATCTTCTCCCGAACGAGTCTTCCTAGAGATTCGTTGCCTCCACTCATTTGTCGGTCAAATCCAAGCAAATGTTACAAAGTGGCCCCACGAATTCCGCAACAGAATTCCCCTTTTCAGTCGACGCAAAGCGAAATTCTACGAACAACACATACTACTCGCGTGCCTCCCGATCACTAGTATCACCGTTACACTGGCACTTTCTTAGAAGGAAAGTACGAGTAACATGTCCTCTCCTCTTGGGCATGCGGTTCCGACGTACTGCATCCCTTTGAAGGCCAGTCTGATAAATCAGCGAGGGTAACTGTTCTGTATGAACAAGTCAGCGAGAAAGATTATTCCACTAGTGTCCTCATGTATTTTCTTCCTTGCTTTGTCTGACGAACGAAGAACAAGATCCGGTCCATGTCTGAAGGGGATCTATCTAACTGGGTGTACTGACAGGACTACCATTTTCACCAGAATGTCCTGTCTGCTAGCAACCAGATTGCTCATGAGAGGCTGAGACTGATTAGCCTTTCTTCCAGCATGTAATTTGTGTGTGTGTACGGTTTTATCATGTGCCCCTTCTGAATACATTCCATCACTCGGAGTATATCGTCTAATCAACTGCGGTAGATAAGAATGTCTCCCAACTCGTTCATAAAGACGTCACCAGTAGCTGACCTGCTTGCGAACCCATAGTTACAATCTTTGAAATGAAATTTTGCAGAGTAGCTCTGCTAGTTTGATAAGGATTCTCGTGTCTATCTGGATATCTTGTGCATACTGACAAGGGCACTCAGCTGTTTCGTGTAGATGAAAATGTGTGGAAAGTGAGGCAATGAGAGGCGGACCCATCATTGGACTTTCCAGGGGCATCTGTTCGCTTGAGACTCTCCTGACTCGATAAAAGGCTTTATAAGTCGTCTAATCATAGCGAGGTACGGGGATTTGTGTCTCTTTATGGGTCGGATCTATTCAGACCCCGGAAGCTCTATAATGCTGTTTTCTTTTGGGCACGCCAAGCCGAGGCTCTGAAACGTTTACAGCTAAACGACCAAGTTTTACTATCCAAACCAGATAAAGGTTCGGGAATTGTCTTGATGAGTAAATCCGACTACATTGATAAGATGACTACCATCCTCTCAGACAGATCCAAATTTAAGAAAATGGAATCCGAGAAAGACAAGACGCACGTGATTGAAAAAGCGGTGTCCAAAAAACTAAGACGCCTCAAACAATCCGGAAGCATTGACACTAAGACTTTCGAGCGTATCCGCCCCACTGGCACAACAATCCCTCGGCTCTATGGTCTCCCGAAAGTGCACAAACCCGGCCTACCTCTCAGGCCCATCCTCGATATGTCTAATTCTCCTTATCATGCTCTGGCCAAATGGCTGGTCAGTCTGTTAGAACCAATCAGGAGAGAAGTGTCGACACACAGCTTAAGAGACAGTTTTGATTTCGTCGATCAGATTAGAGATTTGAAGGTTGATAAACACTCCATGTTCTCCCTGGACGTCGAGTCATTGTTTACCAGCATACCACTCACCGAGACAATAGACTACGTTTGTGACTTGATTGAGTGCAACGGTAAGGATATTGGAATTCCTACTTCGGATCTTAAGGAACTCCTGCTCCTTTGTACCTACAATGTTCAGTTCACTTTCAACAATCAAATTTATCGACAGAAGGACGGGGTCGCGATGGGGTCTCCTCTAGGTCCCCTATTAGCAGATTTTTTCATGACCAAGCTAGAGACTCAAAAATTAGATGCACTCATTGGACGGTTAACATTATATCGCCGCTACGTAGACGACATATTCGTTCTTGCCGATGAAACCATCAGCACAACAGACGTACTAAGCAGTTTCAATTCAGTCCATGCTAATATCAAGGTTACTATCGAATTAGAACAAAACGGCCAGTTAAGCTTCCTCGATGTCAATGTTAAAAAGAAGACCGACGGGACCATAGAACGCAAGGTCCACAGAAAGCAAACGTGGAAAGGTCAGTATACTCACTTTGATAGCTTCGTTCCGTTGCAACAAAAACGCAACCTAATTAGATGCCTGACCGAGAGAGCAATGAAGATATGCTCACCCGAATGCTTAGAAGAGGAACTAAAGTTCTTGGGACGCACATTCCTGCAGAACGGATATCCTGAAAGGTTCGTACTGAAGACTATGGAAGCCGTTAAACCCAAACCTACGGAATTTTCTGTTAGAAAGAAGCCCGTATACATGAGGCTTCCATTCAAAGGTGACTCGGTTGCTGAACTAATCACCAGAAGGCTTAGAAACTCCGTTGATACGACATACTTGGCCGCTAATCTATGTTTGAGCTTCAACTCCAGCCCCACTATCAGATTCTGCTTGAAAGACAAATTGCCACGTTCTACCACCAGCTTTTGTGTGTACTCATTCGTATGCTCGTGCCGAGCATCATACGTTGGTCGTACGACAAGGCATTTGTCGGACAGAATACGAGAACACAATCCCGTATCTCTGAGTGGTAGTGGAAAGAAACCAGGCTCAAGCGCGATTGCAGCACACTTGGCCGAAACCTGTCATATCATAGACAAGGAGCAAGCCTTCACCATCATATACCGGGTACCTCTGAACGGACCACGACTGGTACGATTCTGCTACCATATAAATTTGTGATGTATTAGCCAAGATGAACAATCACAGAAAACAAGCTTTGTTCGCTACCTCGTTCGTTCTCATGACTACAATGGGTATATTCAGCCGCCATTATAATTAATCTTGGCGACGCTCGTTTCGCTGCCTTAAGGACTTTTGTTTGTTTTTCAGTAGAATCATCGTCACAGCATACTCCGATTTGTTCATCAAGGCAAATAAGCTTTCGTCTGCTCAACTCACAACAGTGTCACCGTTCACTCCAATTCATTTTACCGTTTATAGGTGTTCCTTGTCCGAAATAATAATGGATATCTGCCTATAAGCTGTTATATATGCAGACGGTAGAGATTACTAAACCGGGAGTTTGATGGATAGTTCACAGATGCAAGTATTCAAACTGTATTTAATCGACAATGCTAATCACACTCGAAAGATATCCATATTATTGACAAGGCTTTCGTAAGATCCGAATTTTCGCTGCTTCAGCGACAAAACGAGTAAATTATACGCATTCATTGAGCTATTTTCAGGCGTAACGAAAGATCCCCCCTCCCATATCATCGGATCTACAAGTAAGAGTCTCCAATAAATCTGCCAGGACCTCGCCCTCAAAATTGTTGCACTGGAAAGAATCTCATGCCCTCCCACCACTTAACGGAATGAACTAAACCATTTGCAAAGGCATCTCACGTACATTTGGTCTGAAAACAACTACTCTGTGAATGCAGTAGCTGTGTTACCCATATAGCTCAGGACATTACTGTCTTTAATTTTTGGCTGGTGTGTCGAAGAGCTTTGTGGCAGCTCGACATATACTAGTCATTTAGTCTACAGCCTCGTTATAAAGATTTCAAATGGCAACACAAAATTGTACCACGCAGTGGAATTGAGTCATGTTGCTGTTACCTATCGAGTTTGTGATTGGTCAGGTTGCTGCTGTTTTGCACTCGTTGGTCACCAAATTTAGTCCATTTGGGCGGAAAATCGGAACAGCTAGGGCTATGACTTTCTAAAAGTTGTTCGCTGCAGCTGCAGAAGTATTTTGACTGCCGCAAAGAAATGTACCGACAGGTCTGAAACTCATTAGTGAAACAGAGGAAGATGAGCTTTGGTCGTTCAGTAGAGACAATTGACAGGACTGAAGTGGTCGTTTAACCTCGGATTCCTAAGACAACCCACCTAACCTCAGTTCGTTCGTTCACCTTCCTACTTTTATAGCCTATATTTTGAACTTGCAGCTTTTTAAATACCGGTAATATCATGAAAATAAGATAACAGACATTGCGATGTGTCTGTTCTGGATGGTTTTACACGCTATGCGGCAGTAGAAATTTGGCAAAGTCAATTCAAGTCTCTTGTCTTTGGTCTGTCCGAACATGATGCATTAACATCAGTAGTAAAATCATCCACGTGCTCCATTTTCGACTACGGAATAACTGACACCTTTATCTTTTCATTGTTCAGTTAAATGGAAATTGATTTTTCATGAAAGCTAAACCGTTGGGTGTTTAGTGCGATGCACACTGATCAGTGCCTCTAGCTCACCATAAAGATGCGCTCTGGAGTGACTGGTCAATTCCGGATCACGTGATCTAACTTGCATAGCTGAAGGGTGAGTAACGATCTATCCTATTTGAGACGATAACGTCGCTAGTGAGTTACAAGGAGTCGAAGCATAGAGTTCATCTTCGAACCAGAAGGTTGCTTGCTCAAATCTCCGGAGATTCATGAGACGTACTCTGTTGTTGGATTTCATCAATGGCACTTCTTGGCTTTTCAGCGCAGAGAAACTTGCAAGATGACATCCCAATGAAAACATTTGACAGTGCCTCTTGGGTCGTTTTCACTGTATGCGGAATGATCCACTCTAAATCAAAAAACTGTCTATTTCGGGGGTATTAGGAATGTTCACTATGCGGCTATCCTACGCAGAACAAAACAAGAAAACACGTGCTCGTTAGGTCAAGCTATGAAATGTACATTGTGGAGCTGAATCCACTCGCTGGATCGATATCTCACTTTGTTCCGGCCGCTATACTGACAGCAAGAAAATCCTCCTGTCATTAGACTATGAATGTCCCTATCCTGCTTATGATGGCACGCTCATTTATTAGCTAATTAGTCCGCCGATTTCGCTACAGTATAATCACTGAGAGCAGATAAGAGACAGATCAGCACTGGTTGCAATACCGATAAATGATCGATTAGGTTGGCAAATGATGGTGCTGGAAGAGCACGTACGAAATCCTAATTAACCTGTATGTTTTAGAAGGTGGTGGGATGAGACAAGTGATGGCCTGAGAGAATAGCTTAACCGCTGACTGAGGTGACTAAACTCCTAGTACGTCCATAAGTTAATGAGTACAATCTTAAAGGAACACTGTTCATATGGTTGCTGCAAAAGTCTGGAAATCCCAAGACCATTTTCGCCCTTCTTGAGGCTCATCAGGTTTGCGCTGTCCCTGGGTTTCCATCAGCCAACTCAAATTGGACGATGTCCGCCAAATGCATCCATTCACACCAATTCGTAATGTCAATTTAATATAGTGCTAGCCGTTACCTAGTCATAAAACTTGAGGCGAGTATTTTTCATTGCTTCAAAGTATTCAGTATTTATGAACGTAGCTGTGCTGGGTTCGCTGAAGTAGCCGTTCACCATTCTAAGGAAAGCGAAGTGACTTGCACACTACTCTGATATATATGCTAAAGGCGTACGAGGTTGTGTGCAGTTTTACCCAAAAAAATTTTGTTCGTATGTCACTGAGTAACTAGTTGTGGAAACTCAAAATACATACTTTGTCTTTGTGTACCAGAAAGTGCCTGGTTGCCGTGCATATTCACAGACGTATTTTCGCTCACCATGAAGATCAAACGCACACTCTACTCCAATCGATACCTACGAAATTTCCAGTCGATCCGAAATATGGGCTACGTAGTACAGCGTTCAAACAATATTAGCCTTGTCCAATTCCAAGATAGGAAGAGCGCATCTGCATTGTTTGTCTTTCTACAAGAGAAACGAGATTCCGCCCTAAATCTTCCTCCAAAAGACTGCTTTCTCCCTCCCTAACTGTCTGTCACCAGCAAGCAGTGTACTTAGTAACTGGAATATTCAATTTGGTTTGCGTGTAGCTGTGAACGTATGAACGACACTAAATTAGTGCTTCGGGGAATAGCCGCCGTCAGCTGCTGCTTTCTGTCGATGCTATTCTGTCACAGTGCCACGCGAAACCCGAAGTGTATACCGTCTGAGCTCACTTACTCAGTAACGATATTGTTATGGATGCGTTTGAGTAGCACAAATATTTAATCGCATGTTCGGAATCAGAATCAACAAAACAAATCGTATCAATTATGACGTTTACTAATAGATATCGGTCGCCGGAACAAAGTAAACTGTAGTCAGGACCGAACGCCTTGTAGCCATACACATAAAGTGCTCTGCATCATATAAGTGAATCGTTATGTGACTGAATGTACGGTTGCAATGTCCAAGACCACCTCCCAATGCAGGTGATAAAGTAAGGTGTAGTTATTCCTAGAAAGCTACCGGTTTCTTCCTGGCTGGGCTTCATCACATAGTTGTAGCGTTACTTCACATGGCACCTTGGTTTATGGGCTTTCATTGTCGAACACGCCGCCACCGGTGACATTTGTGCTTGTGATGTGTTCAGTTTGCTCGTCTCGCGCGACGAATTACTCAGATCTGACTGATTGGGGGCAGTTCAGTTGTCATTCCTAACCTTTCACTATCTCGAGCTACACAGTCATTCAAAATATATGCCGCACACTCAGTCAGTGCAGTCAGTGTCAGAGGAGTCCAACGTGTAGACCCACAGCAAGTTTCAGTAGCAATATTCTGATGAGTTGTATATTTGTTCTTGAGCACAACGTGACTATACAAAAACAGTTACTCTTTTTCCTGATTTTTCTTTGCTGAAGGGATGAATCTGAAATGCTTGTACGGATCTGAGTAGCTAATTACATGGGTCTTAGAACTATTGGAGCATTGTCAGGGTATTTTCACCTATTGATAACAGCCTATCACGAAGTCCACTATCAACTTTATCGAGCTAGCCTTCAAGCTGCAAGTGGAAGATGCAGGTCATCATGCGGAACCCGCTATCAGCCTTTGAGCGTATCTATTCCGAACTTGTTAGGTCTTCGCCCCAGGTAGCTATGATTCGATTCAGAGATAAATTGAACCTGGCGTCGGACGGGTATTTTCAGTACATTTCCTTTGACATATCTGGTAAATAAAGTGATGTCCAATTTCTGGGTCGCACACATGCAAGAAAAATCGATTTACAGGTCGAAAAAAACGGAACTCGGTTGGTTGGTACTCTAATCGCAGCTTGAAAAGACGGGTTGAGCATGTTTGCGACTAAATTCTCAATGCTGTTTCCGCATCCATCCAAGGTTGGCCTATTTGACTCAGCCGCAGAACTTTTCGGATACAGTCCGTCTGGCTGTTGTCCTGCGGGCACAAACGAACTACCCTGATAGGAACTACTCATAAGGTGATCGAAAATTGCGACAATTCGTTTCGCTCTTCTTGCGACCCACCAGGTGGACGCAACCTCCGGATTTCCGTCATTTTCCGCTTGAATCCACCTTCGAACGAAATTCGCGATTCGGTGGATTTAGTCGAGTCTCCAGTTAAAACCAACTTGGTACGCAAATGGGTGTATTTCGCGAAAGAGGTTACTCAGTTGAATCGTCAAAAACCAGAACAAGTAGAGCCATCAGCATACTGTTGCTTCCAGCTGATGGTTGTCATAGCTTGTAGATTTGGACAGAAATTAGATTGGATAATGAGGTGTTTCAAACTACTGAACCACTAGAGATGTTTAGAAGCTGAAAAGTGAAAGCAGTAATGCTTTTTTCTGTACCACACATCATTTCATATAGGCCACTGTCATTCTCTGTGGCTGAAATTTTTTATAGACTTATAGTGGCTTTGGCTGCCGGATTCGATTCGATTCGAGCGCAGTGAAGAGCTATGCATCGAATCGGATGGTTCGCCTGTAATGAGTAACCATCCTCTATTGTTTCACACCAGGAGTAACTGTTCGTGTTCCACTGCGATACAGCCATGGGAAAGAATGCCATGGGAGATGTAGAAAGAACGGGAAATGAACAAGAACAAGATGCCTGACCGCTGAATAGCGACGAGATGAAGGTGTCTGACCATCACATCGGAACAAGACTTCATCACTGGCATTGATATAATATCGTTTCAGAACTATATCCAATCCGGTATACACTGGCGAATAACATTTTACTAGACTGTCCAACTAGAAAACAGATTGCTCCACACTGACACCGATTACTACTTACACAAAGCAGATTTCCTAACCACGTTTAAATATATCACATGCAAACCAGTCAGAATGTGGTGAAGATCTAGAATGATTGATAGTAGAGTGCTGAGCATTGCAACTGTAAACTAAAGGCTGTTTTGTCAACTTGGCTCCAGGGCTGACTAGTAGTAGGGGTGCGTAAAGTGATACAACGGCGTCCACTGCGTCTAAATCCATTGCTGGTGGAGAACAACCTGTAGTCAGTACAAAGTCCAAAAAGACGTTCAACATCATCAATACGTCTAACCAAGCGTGACAATTTACGCTGTCTCAGCTTTTTGAAGCCCGTACATTGGAAGCTGAAGCTCAAGAGTTCTTAGTGGTGGATAAGACAGTAGTTATTTCCCGATGGAAAATGTCCCTCGCTGAATGTCAGCTTTAAGTAGCCTTTGCACAAGCAGAAATTGGAGAGTGATTGTTGTTTCGAATAGTGTGAGGCTTGATGGTATCAACAACCCCGAGGCGCCAGGTTACAGATATCCAACCAAGCAAGGAAGCATCAGTTGGGCAGCTCAGAGCCACACAAACATTGGTACAACCAGGTGAGGCAACTTGAGAACCATTTTAATTTCATGGTTGACATCATCTAGCCAACAGATTTGCCGTAAGCTAAATTGCTGCAGTTGAATCTTTTAGTCAACTTTAAGAAATGCAGCGAACTTCGAGAGTACATACAAGAGTGGCTAACTGGCCAGCGCGCTTGAGAGCCTGAACACTAGAGACTGCAATAGAAACGGAGCAGCACACATTAGCATTGGTTTGAAATTGACCATTTGCCTAGATGCCCAAAGCTACAGTCTACAGATAAATGAGAATGCAAACTATTAGTGGCTTCAATAGTGTACAACCGTCTTTGATCGAAGAATGTGTGTAACTTTATGTTGGCTGAGCGCCTCTATGAAAATCAGCAGTTAGAATCGAGGAAACCTGTGTCAAAACCTCAGAAGTCATTTTAAAGAAAATATAGACCTGAAAGATCACAGCCACTGACTCCGCTCCCCAATGCACCGACAACGTTATCTTGACTGGTTTTCAAAAGGTTTCATTCAAATCCCTGAACTCGGCGAACAAGTTGAAGACCCGATCTGAAGACTGGTCGTTAATCGCAGTGTTTCGTGATGGAGACTCTGGTAAGACCTACTGTGTTGTGCTACGTTTTGCGTCCACCTGTGTATGCGATTCTTTCGGCCTTACTGACGAATCTCTTTTCCATCCTTCTACCTCAAATCAAACATGATGGTTTCGATTACCTCCGGTCAATGAGTATGTATAGGTGTATAACTGCATGGCCTACGACGACGTAGTAAAAAGACGCAGAATCTGTTTGTGATGACCACGCTGAACTGTGTTTAAAAGGTATTTGCAATAATGGGGAGTGCACTATTTATTGTAGCAAAATGATTTTAACCAACTATAATGTTCATCCGGGTGGGTAGCTGTCAATGCTCGCTTAGAAAGCTACGCTTTTCAACGGATCGGTCATCGGTGAGCATGCTCTTGAGGGCACAGACATTCACACACGGCATGCACACACACTATACGATAAACTATTTGATTTATGAGTTGATATCTAACCCACCATATCTGCATCAATACAGGCTGACCAATTACATCGCTTTAGTGACCCTGTCTTCGGAGCAGCATTAAAGGAATGTCCGCTTATGGACACTGGTATCTATGATGGTCTTTTTAAAAACGATAAAATCTGTCGTATTACTAGAAAATGTTAATTTCACACCAAGTTTTGGTTGAAGACTTCGACTGACCCCATGGTGACTGCTCACTTCAGCACACTTATCACTCAGTAACCCAGTTTACGGAAACCTGAACCATCCATTCACCGAGGGACTCTAGTTGTGACAGTTCCAGTATATAAGATAAAATCGATATTTACAGAAGGTCTGAAGTTATTTGAATCAGATGATCATTTCGCAGTTCGACTCCGCACCATGACTTCTATTTTACGTGACACGTATAGGAGCATTTTGAAAAGAGACGTGCATTTTAGAAAAAATGATTTCCGAAGAATAGTCTCAAAATTTTAAAGGCGTTTTCGGATCCTGGAAGTGCGTGAAGGATGAGTATTTCCTTACATCACACCAGCTACAGAGAGTCCAATACACTGACACTCAACCAGGAAAGAAGTCCTCTCCAGAGAAACGCAATGATACTTCTTATTGAGGAATAAACAACGTGAAAACTGTTTCGTAGTATACTGATCAATAGGTCATCAGGAACAAAGAGTATGGTCCTCCTCTTTGTGCAGAAAACCCTGACCTATAAGTGCCTAAAGAAGAAGGGTTTCAACAGAGTTGTTGTGGCTGTAGTTGGTTGGCTCTTCTTATCTCCACGAAGGGTGTGTTTTCTAAGAACCGGAGGTGATTTTCAACGAATACACTGTATGAGAATGTCGCCGAATGTTCAGTGTTGATCACTTTCAGGATAAGTGAAAAGATATTACCAAGATTGGTCACACTAAAAATGAGTCTAGATAATACTTGGTCGGAACCAATGAACTGAAATACAGTCGGGATTTCGTCAACGCTGACAGTTGGTAAAGTTCTCAAAATATGTAAAGCGGAATCCCTAGAACTTCAAAGGAATTGATGAAAAAGGTGAATTCTGGCCCTTGGTTTTAGAGTCTTATCCAGAAGGAGCCAGATGACCACCACTTTCGCTCGTGTTCACTTATCTGTGTTAATCCGAACCCTCAGATTTACTGTAAAATAGAAGCCATATAAATGGACTGATAGTTGGAAATGACCTTCAATCTACTTCAATCTCCGAGTTTTAATCTGCCAGATGATTCTCATCAAAAGAAAGATGGCCGGTAAGTTGTGCTTCGAATTGTGTACCATTCCATTACACCAAATTTTCCACTCCGGTCGCGTTTCGCGCCTTTCTTTGAGTCCCTACTTTGAACCTATAAGATGAGAAACTCACTGTTGAGTTACCGATACAGAAATTTAAGTCATATGTAGGTTTGGTGGTCCAGAAATGAATGGCAAGTATTGGGTTCAAAAGTCTGCCAACGTATACAACAAACCCCTAGTGTTCGCGTTTGTCACACCGGCAAGTCTGTCACTGGCCGGCGCAGCGCAGCGTCAACGTCCGCACCCCACATGACCGCGAGCTGAATGGTGGCCCACTTCCATGCCTTGCGGTCGATCTGCCCGAGATCTATTTGGTGATGCCGAGTTGGACCATATGTGTGTAAAGGTAGGCCCAGCAAACATAGCAGGGGCGCACATCTGAATAGCCTGCTTGGCGAGGCTAATTGGGAGTTGAAAGGCGGTGAAAACCAGTAAGAATGCATGCAGATTAGGTAAACAGTTGGGAGCATTGTCAAGCCGTCAAGCTAACTTCAGTACTTATGCCCTAAAAATAAGGCAATCTGTTAGACAATATGACGTAACGGCGGCATAACTGACATCAGTAAGTTTTAAGTAGCGGCTAGCTGGTAGATCTAAACTGGAAGTCTTCAAACCTCTTCAGGTGCTGGACGATCTATCCTCCCGATTGACCTTCATGAGTAGGGTGAAAACTAAGGCCAAATCACAATACCATAACAAAGTAATATCATGCATACACATAAAGCACGAAGAAACGTAAATAATCAAATGTCTACGGAAGCACATGTCCTGAAGCCAACACGGACGATTCAAAACCGTTGAGTAGTGAGACAACCGACACCGGCCTATTGCTTTTAACGTACAAATCAATTTGTTGTGCCTTCGTTCTGGCTTATTTTCGTCCATTCATTCTGCTTCACATGCTCCTCTGTTGCTTTATTGGCGTGCTCATGCATGTGCTCAAAGATCGATTGGCTCTAAACTTCGATTCACCGCTTAGCAAGACGTCGGTGCCTGTCATGTCCGTGTCGCTTTTCGTTTCTCACCAACAAACAGGTCGTTTTCACTGAGTTGAATTCTTTCTACGGGACATATCGAAATGAACAAAACAACTAAGTCAGTTGACTGAAGCTTGGCTTGGTGCGCTAGGTCCATAATAATCTTTAATCCTCGAAAGGTTAGGTTATTTCAGACAGCCATCACTCCATGAAAACATCGCTCCAATTACACAAGATATTCGATCATCCATGCCGTTGCACAATGCAAAAGGTTTCTTTCGTATGCTTCCTGTGTAATATATGCATGCAAGCCATCTGTTGCAAAGTCTTCGAAAATGAATTTAATTGACTTTGAAACGGTCGACTATCCACCCATACAAATCGCTGTATGCAGTCTCCTACAGTCCTGAAGATGAACAACAGGTTTATTCGTTAAAAAGTCCTTCTGAAGTCCAGGATAACATTTCGACGTCTCGAATTTCTCGAAACACAATTTTGTAGTAAGTTTCGAATTAAATGAATAAACTTCCGTCTCATCGTTTGTGATTTTTCGAGACATTTTATCAATATGAACTGCTCAGATCTATTCACTTTCTCGCCCCAGAATGATACTATCCACTTTTCTTAATGTGTGACCAGAAGACAAAATCAGGGGGAACAAGGTGCAGCAAACTTAAGTCTGCATGCATTGAGAACGGTGAGCAATGTGAGTGAGATTGTGATCAAATGACCCTCGTCACGTGCTTGCCACCTGACACGAGCTCCTGTAATTAATGCTCACTCGTTCGTCTTTGAGGAGGTCCTGTATTAGAAGAAATCGGTTTACCCAAGGTGCAGCAAACTTAAGTCTGCATGCATTGAGAACGGTGAGCAATGTGAGTGAGATTGTGATCAAATGACCCTCGTCACGTGCTTGCCACCTGACACGAGCTCCTGTAATTAATGTTCACTCGTTCGTCTTTGAGGAGGTCCTGTATTAGAAGAAAGTTTTTCGGTTTACCCAGTTTACCCAAGCCCAAACGAAAGAGGTCAAAAAGCTAGGTGTTCGTTTGAATGAAACGTCCTCCGATCCGTAGTCCGTTCCTTAACCACACAGCCATTTCAACCTCAATATACGAAATGTACATCGGCTCCAGGAATGTAGAAAAAAGAGTTGAAAAATCCAGATTCGACCCTCATGTTCTAATGTTGAGTTAACTCACGTCACAGATTTCGCGCGGAAAAAGAACGCATAGATTGATGCTATTAGAAGGAATTGGACAAGAACTAACTAGTAACTAGTGACTACAATTATCAGTGGATATAGATTTTATTCAAACAACTTTTCATTCCTGAAATTTACTTGGGAACCCTAGTGAACAATTAAACCGAGTGAACGAGTATATTCAAATATATGGAGCCAGATTCTTCAACAGGAATCAAGTGTCAGACATGCAGAGACGCCCTTCCCAAAATGAACTTGATCACTGATGACCTCCATTTCGAAGTTTAACGCATTTTACGGCCTTATATAATATTCGTTATCGTATCATAAGAAACATTTCAACAGAAAGATCACTATTTGATGAAATAAAAAATCATTTGACTACTGAATTTCAGCTGAGTCTTTCATTTGCCTTCTGATGTCCAAAGGCTGCCTCGTTCTTCAGTTGGTGCGATATTAGAGGTACTGCAGCATACTTTCTTAGCGAAACACACCACCCACAAGGCTGCTCAGACCGCCCTGACCGATTTCAATCTCCCTGTGGTTAACCAGATGGGCACATTCTCCGAGATCCCGTCAACTGGTGAAATACACTCCTTTACAACTTACTTTGCTTTTTTTCCAGTTTATGAGTAGTGTTTCGTCAGAAAAAGGTGCTGCGATATCTCCCATGTAACACTAACTGAAAAATGATGAGGCATTTGTGCAGCACATTCAGTCAGAATAGTGTAAATAGGGGTTTCAGCTCGGTTTCACGTTAGCCCCAATAAGTATATTTTAACAACTGCGTACAACTTGGTGTTCAGTTAGAACGTATAATTGCCGAAAATTGGAGGACTGCGCTTACTTGGTTAGCTTCAAGAAGGGAATACAGGTCATGAGCTCTCGGACAGTTCCTACCAACCGTATTCAGTCAAAAAAAGAAGCCCACTAATATCATGAATGTCAGCTTCCTGAAAATAATTCCGCAAAGTTCGAAACATACGGTGACTATCAAAGCCAACCAAATGGCAGTAAGGAAAAACGCAAGCATCTGAGCCAAAAAATGCCTGACTCCAGCGTTTGATTTCATTAATATTCCCCTGGCTATATACTCTGTTGTAATATGAAGGCCACACAGGATCGCTTTCGGATTCGTTTCCCAAACACAAAATCTTCTGGAGTTTTGACCATCGCACAATGTAGTGATTAACAAGGTTTCTACGCAGTCTCCTCTTTGCCCAAACTACGATTTGAACGGGCTGTATCGATTCCATCAATGCGTGATTTGGCCTTTCATCCTTTACAGTAGCCAATGCAATGTATGATGCCAATAATATCCAAAAACTGAAGAGTCCCGTTAGTTCACAACTGAAAACAGCTTCAGGCCGCTTACTGTAGAAACAATTTCCAATCAATATAGTCTTTTTCGGTAGTAACGTCTTTTTAAAGGAACCCATTCTAGCAAGCGCAATCTTTGCCCAAGTTTGCATTGGATATTCAATGCCCGGGGTGAGCACGCTTAATTACGTTTGAAACTGTGCCCTGTAGAAGCACAGAAGGTCCTTGGAGCGAAATACCACCTGGTCAGCATAGCATAATGACAGCTGTTCTTATAGAGTAGCCATCAGTCAGCCACATATTCGCGTAAATTCTCCATAGCTTTTTTTCACTTCCTGGCATTGTTTTCAAAGTTGCAGCTAAGTTGCCATTTTCGTAACTGAAGAGACGATCTTCATCTCCTCTAGGATCTTGATTCTCTCCAATGTTCACAGACAGTATCTAGAAAGTTCATCAGCAACTTGATTTTGTTTGCCGGCAACATATATCCCTTCAAAATTGCAGATCAAAGTAGTGAGTACGGTCTACTTAATCGCATTGGTTTTCGCCCCTTAGTACGACGAATGTGCGCAGTCATTAGCACAGAATGTTCAGTTTGTGATAGAAAAGAACGTCCAAACAAATAAACATTTCTGCACAGACCCAGACACAATCAGTGAGTGGTTGCGTTCGGTACTTGATAGGGTTTTGGAGGTACAATCCCCATTCGCACATGGAATTAGGAACATCCTTACCCGAATTCGAAGCACTGGTCAAAACATATGTCGGACAGTCCCCATCAAAGATGGCAACCAGCGGTATAGATATTATCAAAGTTTGGATTGCCCCACAAATGTCCCATACGACCTTTTCAGCGGTTCTGAGACGGTGGTAGACTTTGGAAAGTGTTTGAGGTAGAACGTACAGAGCATTAATGAAATGCTTGCGCAACCGTGGTTGATCTACGACATCCGAGTACTCCAGCCTTGAAGGATGCATATTCCAGAAATTCTACTCCCGTCAGTACGAAAGGCTAGAATTGCTAGAATACAGTTGAAGATCTAACTCCTTCGGTCGGCACGAAAAATTGTGAAATCTCTGCAGATATTCCTCAGGTGAGCAGTAGAACCATTCAAATTTAGTGATGTACGTGCGATAAATTTCTAGCTGGTGCGTCCCAATTCCACCGAGTACACTTTGTATTATTACAAGTTATCTTGTGGCCTAAAAGTCTAATATTTCAAAAACCAGGAGAAAAACATTTTGAACATTTTGACACCTAAAAAAATTGCACTGAAACCTCAGCAACATTCGCATACAAATTTAGTTTTGACAGAAGAATCAACAGGTTCCCGCTGAAACTTCAGTTCATAGTTTTACCCTTCAGCTAGGTGTGCTGCATCAGGGCGCCTTACGTTTCAGCTGGTAGGACATTCGAGATAGATATTAGAGTAGTGTGTCACGTTTAGACAACCACATACTTGTGCAACATTTAGAGGTTAGCATAAGCATGAGTTGATCCATCCTTTTTTCTGCACTACAGCCAGTAAACATTCGAAACACGATATCTGCCCAGTCAGCTCACCGCGAAGCATTTGTGATGTCATTGAATGGGCTTACTCTTCTGGTTAACGGAACTGGTGGTAGTTCGGCTACGCTGAACTGAAAAACGTCTGCCCTCTGTATTATACGGTGTCATGCTCGATGTATGCTACCAATGTTGTTTTTGACAAGCTTGAGATAACCTGACTAAAAAGCTTCAATGTCTGTAGTAGATATTACCACACGGTTTGTACAAACCATAGCGTTTCTTTGAAACAGTGGCTTGCCTTTTTACTAGAGACGTAGACTGCTGCAATATATTTGTCACTATCCTTGACGAAAGAAGCGAACGATGGGATCTAAAACGGGCGTTACCACTTGAAGTGTTGTCATTCAAGTGTATATGAGAAAGTGTTATGAGGCAAAAAAGAAAAATTCTGTTCTTAAAAGCTGTCATGAATGAGACAAAGTATGGTTCCAAATCTAAGTGTGTCACAGATGTACTAGTGGCCTGAAAGTGACCAGAACGAACATCCGGAGCAGGTGATCTGAGCTGAGCGATGTGACGCATGGCGTTTTTCGGACTAGAAGTAGCACAGGTAACCGGATGGCCTCTTTATTCAGTTGAATTCTTGGATTCAGCATACGATACCGAACGAATAGGATATATCCTAATAAAGTGGCCGGCCATAAAGCACTTGTTACAGTTGCTACAGGTGTTCTGGTTGGTGCCTAGTTTTTGAGCCATCAAGTGCACGAAATCACTGGTGATGGTGATCAAACCGCTTAGGCCTGTGGAAGAAACTGCTGGAGTAAATTTCGACCAACATAGTCCTAAATCAGATATTTGTCGACACTTTCACTGCCACTTGAAAGTCGTATGTATGTCATGCCTAATGTGTGGCGGGTAGATTTCGTCATACCGCGTGTGACAATTTCAGCGTATATTGATTTTTGAACACCGAATTCCAAAATTCCGGTAATGTATCCTCATTAGGTGTTTATATCAAGCTCAGAAAAATTCCAAATATAAGTGACTCACGTACTTTCACACGGCTTGCATCAGAAAGTAGAAAAGCCTGCTACTTCGGTTGCCCACCCGAGGTTCTCCAGTAAATCTCTTTGTGGAACAGTCTAAGATGTTCCAGCCCGATGCAGCTATCATCAGCCTATATCCATCTTATTCATGGCTCCACTTTAGATCGATAGACACCATATACAGCTGTTTTCCACAACGATAGATCACTCTTCCTCACAGTTCACAGCGGGATTCTCCGTATGTCACGAATTAGTGCGACTCCCTCCATTATGAAGAGAGGCAAGCTCCTGGAGGATCAAAAGTCTCTTTCCCCATATCGGCATTGGTGGGGGGCTATTATGTCCCCACGACGCAGCCCGCTTCACCAGCCTACTTCCAGCTGTTGTATAACCCATACGGTGGACTGATTTGAGCATTTCGGCGCTCAGTTTCTATTGAATGACTGATCGACTGTTATGCGTGACTGCAAACGCACAATGTTTGTATAAGATTAAAACAAGACTTCTGCAAACTGTCACCCCTTATTTTTAGAAATGGAAGTAAATTTTTCTTTATATGGGTTCGGTTTGCTCAGCAATTAGATCAGTTGTACATCCTGATGTCAGCTGTATTCATCACTGCAAAAAAGGGTTGTACTTACTTCCTGGTCTTCGGCCACCCGTCAATCTGGTTCTATTTAGTTGGCTAACACTGACCCAGTGATCTTCTGGCATCATCGTACATGGAACCGAAAAACGACCTTGACCTCCTCATAATGCACTGTGTTGTTTTAGAAAAATCTGTAAATTAATTCACCTTGGTGGTGTGCCATGTTCCAAGCAAGCCACCGAGAAATTGGTACTGGTGTAACGGTGATACTACTGAGGGGGAGGTACGCGAGTAGTATATATTGTTCTTGGAATTTTGTTTTGCGTCTCTTGAAAAGGGGAGATCTGTTGCGGAAGTTGTGGAGTCACTTCGTAACATTTGTTTGGATTTGAGCAATAAATGACGGAAGTTAATGAATATCCAGGAAAGTTCAAGAAGACGCGTTCAGGAGAAAATGGATGTCCAGTTTTTGTAAATAAGATGCAAAGGAGAGTTTTGATTCCCTGTTCAATAGTCTGCAACAGGTTAGTTGGCATTTTCCAACAAATAGCTCCGCAGCAAAGACCTTCTTCCTTTTACTGGTATTTCCCGGTTAAATTTAGAGCGATTAATTCAGTCTTCAAAATCGACAGTATTGTGTGCGAGAATTCCAAGCAACTCAGCTGGAGCACTAACTTATTCCTAGTTTTAAACCTTTGTAAACGCTTGTAAAACACGGAAATCGTGTGTTGTAATCCTGGCTTCCTAAAAATAATCATAGGCGCGGTTTTATTGTTGGCTGTTGACACTGGATTTAGTTGCGGAGTTTTTCATTATCACAAAGCCTTCAGTAAAATCACTTTTGATGACAATCTACTCAAGCCAATTATATCGTTCTCTGTCGAACATCACTAGAAATATTAATGGACTCTGTTCGTCACTACTTAGGCATCACCTCTTTTCAAACCGGAAAACAGACTTAAGGCCAAATGTATCCCAATATTTGAATGATTGTTACAATAGCGGCTTGCACTCGGAAGCAGCGGCAAACAATTTCACTGAACGCAGTGGAAGCTTTCTTTCAGAAGGGCTTGGCAAACAATCACTGGATTACGAAAGCCTTCTGAAACGCTAAACTTCTCAACTGACCCCAACTTCTTCCATTTGTTGAAAGCAATAGAAGCTTGTTCTTGTAGGATGATGCGAATTAGCCGAATCAACCCATTTCGGGGGTGGGGTATTTCGCAATATAGTTCTCATGCCACCGTCGGTTAGTAGAAGTGTAGTGGCCACGTTCAATTAAAGCTACTCGATATTGTAACTGGATAACAGTACTATGACCTAGTGATTTCGGGCATTTTTGCTTACTCATTCGTTAAAATGTTCATTTGCTGTAATCACAGACACATAAGGGTGAGTCATTCACACACTTACCGATTCCGTTAATTAAACAGATTATTATTCGAAGTATCACAGCTTCAGTGCGATAGACCGTGTTGCTGGCATCAGACCAGAAGATATCACGGACACATGAGTTGTGCCGAATCAAATACCAGCAATTTGGGTGCCGAATGCCGAATACCGATAAGTTAAATGGAAGCTAATTTTTCAACAAGGCTGGTATAAAGTCAAGGTGGTGTAATACCGCTGTATCTTTTTCACCCCAACAAAACTTTCCCAACCAAAATCGATTTATAGCGTGCTTCTTCAAAAAACTGTATACCTAAGCTGACTTCTGGATCCTCCTGCCTTCACTAACCCGGCAGCTGTTTGCCTTTTCATTCCAACAAATGCAGCAAACTGATTCCAGATGTCATGACTTTCAAGTCCTTGAGGTACATCTCCAGAAGTGCCAATTTTATGGCTTCTTAAATGTTAATGCTTATATTTGGGAAAACTGTTTTAGTAAAATCTGAAGTGCACTGGACGTCGATTGCATCCTTTCTGGGTCAGAAAACTCTTACTCGTCTGCGTACGCTGCGGACCAGTTTTGTTGGATCCAATCAGACGGCATTATCAGTGGACCAACCCAGCAAGCCGTACAGTTTACTGAGTTTGCGGCAGGATCTCTGAAGGTTGAGAATCTTCAACACCAGTCCGGTCCATCTGAGGATCATGTGCGGTATCTGGTTGTTTGAGTCTACAAAACAAAATACAAAGTGACCTGTTTATAAGCAGCACATGAATTTTTAGCCATTAAGATTTCAAGATTTCAAGATTCAAGCTCCTACAATAAGTGAACTCACATCCTTAACAAAACTCAGATCTCATTACACCAATCAACTTAGTTTTGAGTGTCTCTCACTTCGTATTTGATAGTTTATTCTTACCGACATTACTTGCCGGTGGATTATTCGCTCATGTAACACGTCACGTGTTGAATTTTTCGCGATTTTTTGGACACCAACATAATGCATGCGCTCACTTACTCCAAAATAAATTCATTCCTGCCTAAAACCTCATTAGTATTCCACACCACCACTGGTATCCCTAATGATTTATGTGTGAATCGTTGAGTGGAATATATAACAAATCAGTGTGCGAAAGGGATCATTGTCCCTCAAGTAGATTCTACTTTCCCGTTTCGTACGGTCATAAGAGAGCGTAAACTAATAATCAAGCGTTAGAGGCTATCGACTACTGGTGTCTACAAGTAGCTAGATCTTGTTGCAGTTGCCAAAAATTTACCAGGCAAGAGCTACGATAGCTATCTCATTCTGGGAAAAGACGCAAGGGAATTTGGTGAGTAATTTCGATGATTACTGGAAGTTAATTCAGATGGGGAATACTAACTTCACTGTGAATAATGTCTATGATTTTACGGCGCAATGTACGAATGTTTATCAGAACAAAAGTTTGTGAATTGTACGTCACTGCTTCGCCGGTACCCGACACCGACTTGCCCATAGTTATTGTTGTCATCTCATACATGCTACTGATTTAATAACAGTAGCACAAAGTAATCCCATCAATGATTTGAATCCACTGGGTTAGGCTACTTTCTGTTCTCAAACAGGCCTTATTCGTCGTCATTCTACTAACTCTTGTGTACATATGCAGGCGAAGTATGGAGAGGACAAACTGAAGTCTTATTAGTGGCGCTAGAGCCTTCAAAATGTGTGTACATGTTTTTTAGTCGATCATCTTTTATATGGGTTTTTCGGTGTCCCTCACCCCAACGTTTGTTTGGAATCAAGCTATTGTTAAAACCTAAAAGCTGTGCATCGCTGTCACAGTACACTCACATATTATTCCTGTGTCACATTGTGATCAACTCCAGTATTCTGTATCCGGGTTTCCAAATGGCATTCATGAAGAACTAGTGTTGGCAGTGCACTAAGCGGCAAGAGAAACGTCGAAACCGAATGTATCAGGAAAATTTAGCATTACATTGACTTCTGTGTGTATTATAGGTTTTGGAAAAATCGGCCAAGAAGGATCTTATAATAAGCTTTTGGTGACAGTGATCCAAGAATCCAGTACACCTGAAGACCTGATTGCTGAAGACTTCCCTTTCATGATCAAGAAGCAAAACTGAACTTCCGAGAAGATCTGTTGTGGGGATTTCACATACATCACTGATGATCCGTGCTCAAAGTGAGAAATTGGTTTTGCTAATGGCCTCTCAGACATCAATAATCCAGTCAAGGTTCTCACCAGCTTCGAGCACTCTCCAAAGAAACCTCGTTCATAATGACCTAAGAAATCTCACTGAGTTTCCCTAGTTTCGATTAGTAGTAGTCATCCGGTATATCCCTGATTCACAGGAGAAGACAAACAGCAACATTTTCTCGCGTATAAAGTGCGAAGCAAACCGTTTTTGGACTTCGGAGCCGATTCCATTATTGTCCTGTGTAATTGTCCATTGAAAGCTTCCACCTTCAAAGCAAGGTGTCACTATTGAAGTCTAACCGCCGTGTTATCTGAGATTTTGGGGTTTTGTGGGATAGGTATTTTTGTTCATAACCACTCTCGTTTGAACGGCCGATTTCTTCAAACGAACTCCGGGGTAAACAGGCGGGCACACTAAAACCTATCTGCCTTAAAAATTTATCGTCACCGTGGCGACTTCTTTGGCACCTATGAAGACAGGGCCCTGAATTTACTGGGTACAATTTTCTACCCTGCTTGTTTTCTTCCCTCCTAAATGCCGCGAGTATAGGCCTTTTGTTAGCCTAGAAACGCTAAAAGTCAATCTTTTATTTAAAAGACATCAAGAACAGACAGTCATAATATTTTAAGATACTGATAAACCAGTAAAGTCCTTGAGAACATTTCACGAGTATGTTCAGTCTTGCCTGCAATGTTAGATGCTCAAAGTATACCCGACCATAATGATGTCAGCATGCTTGCGCTGCTTGAAAGATTCAGCATCCAGTAAACCAGTGACAGGCGATAAATGAGTAAGGAGAACACCGGTCTCCAAATCCAAGTTGAGGACATGCGGCCACACTAGAGAAAACGCGGTAGACCTCAAGACAACCCTATGCTTGTTAACATATGTCAACGTATTCAGCCGATAGCTCTATGACCACAGTCTTGAAACCCATTCAAGATCCATGATTCAAATCGCGATTATTTGCAAATCAACCGCGACCACGGCAGATGCTGGTGATCGTATGCGACCCGCGCAATTACGTTGTAACTTAGATACAGTCGTGGCAGTCGAAAAGAGCTAGAATTAACTATAGTATGCCAAAACCCCCGAAAAACAGTTCCACATCATTCACTCTACAGTCCAACAGGGGCAACCTGGAGACCAGCAAAAAAGAACTACGCCTCAGCACAGCAACAGCTGATCAGTTTTGGGACCCAGAATTGGGACATGGACGAGTTGTCGTGTTTGAGTGTGACTCGGGAGTGGGCAAGTTCAACATTCGATGCGCCGATGTAGACAGACGGGCCTGAAGACGGTATGAATGAACGTTATGACCAGTACGACGGACCAAAGCTACGTATCCGCTTTGAAAAGCCAGCAGCAGGTAGGACAGGCAGCCTTGCTGATCTTCAGCCGTCGTTGAGGTGTCAAGATGACGGGCGGAATTTTCTCTCTGCTGGCTGGTTTCATATGCCTGGTCATGTAGAGCGAACCGGATGGACCGGAAGCAGTTGTTTACCGCACGAAACCCGTGAGATGTTTCGGCGCGGCTCTTAAAGCTGATATTCTGAAGAACTACGACGGCTGATTCGTCAGAAGTTTCGGACATGTAAAAGGGTGGGCGACGCTGCTTCACCAACTGGCACGAGATAGCAGACGGCCTATTGCTGGGTGAGAGTTTTGGAAAATGGAACTAGGCTCCTAGAACAGAACAAGGCTCGAAATCACCAACTGAACGACAGAGAAATAGATATTACAAATTGGATCGAAAGATTTTTAATGTCCGTGACTCATTGCTAAAATTACAAGGACTTGAGCTTGACAACACTGACCAGGTACCGCGATGGATATCTGCTCAGACTAAAGAAACTATACCTATATGTGAGGCGACTAATTCAATGAGTAAAATATAGCGACTGAGAAAGAAGGACGTTTTGGAAGTTATGCAGTTAGGGGCCAATAGTCTGATATAACTAAAGTTATCCCGTTTCACTGTTGAACCTAGGGTAGACCTCTTAAAGAAAGATGAGTGCACGTCGTTGAATCCTGTAGCAGGGGGAGGGCGTGCACATTGTTCGTGTAGAATCATCCACTGGATTTCTCGGCTTTACTGTCTCAGAAGAGGATCGTATCCGAGCCAGTGTTGTAACCAGTGCACACTGGAGTTGTTGGGTGTGTTGAGTTAGCAGATCTGTCAGCAGACTATCTTTTACGATAATATTCTGTGTCGCTTGCACTTGGAGGATTCTTAGCATGGGAAAGCATCCGACCTACGACACCGGTGTACCTCCCGAGTCCTAGTCACTGTATATCGACCTGGATATTACTGTGGAGCCTATAAATTGAGACTACATCTCTGCAGTTATATGTAACAGATCTGTCAAGAGGGATCCATCCAAAATGTTTCAACTGGAAAGCTCGGAAAGCCAACGTGTCAACTGCAGTTTTAAGGGCTGGGTGCCTGAGCTGCTGCCCGAGCCCATATCATCGAAGGGGAAAAAGATGGATACTTATGTGTACTTGTACGCAGCAGTTCTAATATATTAGAACAGGTGGAAACTTATCCATACGTCCTTCCTGGGGACAAACAGATTAGGAAATGGGAAACTGCCCCGACTGTCCGTAGGATAGAGACTGGTTACTGTGACGACTTTTTTTTATGTCGCCCGTGCTGGTTAAAGGCATAAAGCAGTCGCTCTTGTTATTACCGATACATTAGAATGATGACGTAACCGTATGACCACTAAAATCCTTCTGCCACCGCAAACGTGTGCGCCAAATTATTCAGGTATTAAGATGTGAAGATATTCTTATAGGGACACAAAATGATTGTATCTGTGAGGAGTTCGTTCCATATTCATAAGTATATATATATATATATATATATATATTAAAGCGCACAAAGTAAAATAAGAGAGATGACAAACACGTGATATCACGTGCGTGGAGCTTGAGCCAAAACCCATCCATAATCAGTCCGGTCAAGAGCGATGGCGCGGAAAATCGTCTTGGTTTAGTCAACTTTTGACTAAAGCGAACAGTCTATCATCAGATAAGTGACCAAACTGATTATCTCAATTTTCCATCTGCACGTCCGACCTGGTAATCACTAAACTGTGAGCTTTGTATCTAACGTGAGTTTGGAAGTTAGTATGTGAGTTCCGCTAAGTGAAGCCTTCTGTCCATGACGGATATCATCGAAGTATACCTAAAGGGTTCCGGGGTCAGTAAGAAAGATCACGTTCAGCTGAGTTTCCTGGGACCCAACCGGATCTTCACAGTAATAACACGTGTCAATGTCAACTAGAAACGTCTGTTAGCCATTCACTATGGTTCATTTTCAAAAAGCCAGATCATGACTTTGGGTAATCAAAAGAATTTCGACCACGACTTGATGACAAGGCAGCTCAGTTAGATGAAGTCATTGGTGTGCTAACTGACACTGAGGGAAACGTCCTAAGTCGAGGAAAGATGCAGGAGGTTGGGAACCAATAGGTCTTTAGGTACTGTAAAGTGAGCACTGTAAGGTATTTACAAGTAATGGTGTGTTAGCAGCAAGAGCCAAGATTCTTTCTTATGAATTTCTCTACTGTTTTCCACTGGTTCTGTTTAAGAGTTAACTCTCAGGAAGGCTTACTTTACACCGCTTCTTAGGATGGCCATTCCTGAGGGAGACAAGTGTATCGGCATAAACATTCGCAGCTCTAATCTGCTGATGTAATTCCAGAGCAACTTTGTGAAACAATTTCCCGGGGATCGGCATCAGTTTGAAAGACCCTGTCGCCGGTATTTGTTTCTTTTCCGGTCCGTGATTTGAAAGGTTTGCAGATCCCTGTTTAGACACCAAGCAAACACTTAGCGAAACCTCTTATCAAGGACTGGCAACTGACCAAAACGTTTCCAGTTGAATTCAACTTTAACGAGTTCTTCTAAGTTATCTCATCCGGGATTTTTTTATTCCGGACTTCCTCATACTTTATAGCTTGGTTAGAAAAATGCTTGCAGTGGTTTGATGAGAAATTCTGGAAATTAAGGATGACCACTTAAAATGCCTTTAAACCTGTGCAACCTCTCAGCATTTGCGTCATAGCTGGCGCGTCCCTTGTGATAAGTCAACATGACATTGAGCTATTTAACGGTCTCTATCAAGGCATTTTTGGACTCTATTCAAATCGTCTCACAAATGTATCAAGGCAGGACGTTCTGAACAAGCAAAGTATACTAGTCGATCATTCAGATCAACTTATTTCAACATTGTTTAAAGTAATAATTATCATGTAATTTAGCTGAAGATGAACGACTAAAATGTTGAAATAACGAAAATTCTGTGTTGTTTTCCATCACATGATTCATATTTAGAATGCTTTTGAATTTTGAAAATTTCGGTAGCCATCCTGTATTAAAATGTATTGTTCATATGTTTATTGCTTTTGAGGACTCGGTCGGTCACATGAAATCTAAATGCGAACATCATGATAAAATTTCCGCACGTGCTCTTCTTCCTTTGTTTGTTCCTCGGCTATCTTGGTTCACTGAGCCAAACCTTTGAAGGTGTGTACCGTGAAAAACAACCTGGAGGAAACAGCCAAAATGGTGACACAAGCATGGTCGAGAATTTTACGTGTTTTTTGCAACGGGAACGTCGAAAACTACGAGCGCTCACCTACAGAAATGTTGAGCCTCCTGGCTACCTGAAGATCCATTCAGAGTAACAGCGAGACGGCCAAAAGTCTTCAACTTGTAAGGCGTACTGTTTGCTTTTTAGGCTGATATCTGGGCACCGCCCGGTTCCTCATCTGCTTACCCACCAAAATGATATGGTTTCTCGTGGAACTAGTCTCGATCCTAACCTGCTGTGTGTTATTCATTAGCAAGCAACATCTAAGCTGTAAGGATTACCAAAACCTTGCCTCGACTACTCTAATTCTGTCTTTGTGGGATGACACACTAAAACAAAGAAGCCATGAAACTCTCGGTTACCATCACTACGTTGCCTAAAGTTGTCGCTGTTGATAATCGTGACATTAATGAAAATATGATTCGGATAACATTTCGAACAGTTACATATAAATTCCTAATAATTTGGGACTGTTCCAATTTTATATGGCTAGTAACTTACTAATTTCAACGTACCTTTCGCATTCGCTTGTTAAACGAAATAATGAGTCTTGCAGTTATAATAGGTAACAGCACCACGTGGCTGAATTCAGTCGTGGTGGTTTTCTGAAGCAAACTGGCTTGACTTTACTTGCTCTTGTTTTCTCTCCTCTTTCATATCAGTGCGAAACAGTTATTGGCCGGTAGCCAAGCCGTCGATTGCAACTCACCGTGAGAGAGTGACCGTGGGCCAATTAATTCGGACGGATCAAATAAAATTCGGTTGGGCGTGAATAGGCTTCTTACCGCACACGTGTCTGCTTGCTCGGTCACTTAATTAGGTCAAGCTCTCTTTACCTCACCTCTGAAGGGTTAGCAACAGACCGACAGTTGGCCGTTTGGCTGAAGTAATTACGGCTGCGGATTGACGATGGGACCATAGCAACCGATTCAATCGACTTCGAAACCAATGCGTCGCTCTCAGTGCGACTCATATTTAGACTGAATCGACAACAACTGTATCCGTGCCTATGTCAGCAAGGCCGCGAACAACTGGCGTGTCTCGTCCTCAACCGCATTTCTTCACGCTATGTATGAGCAGTTCCAAGTTAGTTTTTTTTATTTGAAATTCATGGGGGTTGCCTGAACCACATGGGCCACGATAGAATCAGATGCGGAAATCTTTAAACAGTATTACACAATATGCAATCAGCCAGCGAGGAACAAACTATTCATGAAGTGCGTCCGTCTAAATTGGTGGAACGTCGTTGTCTTTTCTCTGTGTTCAACCGTCTTATCCATGTTATCGAGTACACCGGGCCAGCGGCGAGTGACTTCTGTGTCCGAGGGTTCTTTGAAAACAAGTTTGGTCCACTAAAAATTGAACTGAGACAATTTCCCTTCCATTCGGGTTTTTTCTCACTAAAAGTCAGGGACATCTCTGCCTCTGTCACTGAAACAACCACTTGTTTATTCACTTGATTTTTTTACGTAATCATAAAGTATTCCAAACCGCATAATTCAAAGCCAAAAATCTAATTCGGCTGTCTCCCAAACAGACGACCTAGTTGGCCCAGTTAGATGTGGTCTCTTCCAATGAGTGATCCCTCAAAAAGCGGAATACTACCACTGGGCTGTAGTTCACGGGACCAAGCAAAACTGACTGCTTCCATGAGTGGTTTCTCCGGAGTGGAAAAGATTTATGTGTATGCCACAGGACAGTAGAAGCCAACGTCCAGAAAGACGTATTAGCAAATAGCAACAATCACAGAAAACAAGCTTCGCTAGCTACCTTCTTCGTTCTCATGACTACCATGGGCATATTCAGCCACTTGAAACGATCTTGAGTGAGTCATATTATTAGCTAGCAGCTAGAAACCTCTCGAATTCATATAGGCAATGTGGACACGCGACTGTTTATGGTTGAAAATGGGTTTCGAAACTGACAATTGAATCCTGTCTCATCCAGTGGATGAGTTCAATCAACATGCAGTTCACAGTGAGCTGCTATCCAAAGAGCAGTTATTTCTAATTTACATCCGTCCTTTATTTCAAAATCTATAAACTGTTTTACACATTGCTGATTATACCTGATCTCTGCTGCTCCTGTGAAGTGAGGGTGCGATTATTTTCAGACAACCGATATGTTTCACAAAGACTATTATCATATGGTAATAACCTCAGAAGCTTCTACTGCACTGTGTGGGCAGTATGCTTCAACTGGACTGAGTACAAGTAATTTTTCAGACAGGCTGTCTTGGTACTTCGCGTCTGATACCAAATTATGGAACTTCGGTAGCGCAAGGATGTGGAACCAGTTGTTTCCACAGTTCTTTCTACCCGTACGCCGCTGTGATAATCATGTGTGAACTTCAAGGTGTATGTCTAGTCATTTGCTTTTGCCCAACGACTTCCCGGACACTTGTTTCGCCTATTTCGAGACTATACAGCTATTTGTTTTTGTCTAAATCTGTTTAAACCTAGTTAGTGCGAGTAAGACAGTTCATCCGCTTTCTTGCAGTGGATCTTTTACAGTTACAGACAGTTGATCGTGATCCAAATGCCACAGATCAGAAGCCATATTTCCTTTGGTGAGTATAGCAGACGACACACTCACGCTGCTACCGATTTATCTGGCACAAACCACTACGCTAAGACAAGAGATGTGGAGTTGTGGCTTCAGCCATCCGGATGAGTGATATATACACTTCCGTCTCTCAGTCATACTCACCCAAATTTACACATTTGATCCTATTCTGTTTGTCCCAGCTCATTCCGTCAGGCATAGTACCAGGCATGTTTAGTTCATGTTTAGTTCATTATTGTGAACACGACTGCAATCTGAGAAACAACGCATAAATTAGATATAGTCCCCGGGACGGGTAAGCAGTGTGTAGTGAAAAACACTTTCGTGGAGGAAGATTGGAAGGTAAGATTGGAAAGAGAGCCGGAAAACCGAGGTTAGGTTGTAACCAATTTCTTGTCCCTTTAATTTAATCGCACTTACACGCAAAACTGAAATCTCTCTTCAGACACGAGCACTAACAGAGAAGCTTTTTTAAAATTTGCTATCCAATTTTTCTTACTGGTAGGGCCTTGTCACACCCTGACAGACCTCATGAAACCAGACTGTTTGATTTATCTCAGAATGCACTGAAACCTGGAAGGCTAGTCTCTCGGATTTGGGGAGTTTTGATGAGAACGCCACACCGAATCATCCATCGGAGGAACAAGAGTAAACTAGAAGGACGGTGATCTGAGTAAACTGTCCATTTCATCTGACCACACATTATTAGGTCATCCAAAACCGCAGTAATGCACACATACACATACAGGCTTTTCCGTTCCAGTGTGAACTCCAATGTGGGTTTAAGACATTGTCCACCCAAACGAACCGCTAATGCAGCACACACCGGGTTTTTCCATGCACCTGTTCGTCAGTAATTGACACATCGAAAGGGAAGGAGTTTTGTTGTTCAAAGATTAAACACAGGTTGGTCAACATCAAGGCACCCCTGAGGCTGTGGCTTGTTCAATCACACCTGCTCACTTCTGTTCCATCAGTCCCACACAGAACAGCTTCAACGGACGAAGCTGTTTAACACAGGTGGCTATCTACCCACGTGTTCGCAAAGCTGAAGGGCGGGGAGGGTTGTTATCTCATTTGTTCCACGTTAGCCCATTGATGTAGAGGGTGAGATCAACACACAGACCCTCGTGATCCAGTGTGAGTCATCCAACCTAGTCGAACAAACCAGTGATGATAATTCTTTGATTGCAGCCGGAAATCTGGTTAACTGGATTTGCGGCAAAACCCATGGCGCGTTGTGCATCCGCCAAAGTTGGGAGTAATTATCCCATTAGACTTCTTCACTGATCCCAAAGGAGTTCGTGACCTGAAAAGCATAACCACCTGCCGGATAAACACATGGAAAATTGCGTACGAGCCTTGGCGAACCGGCGAATAAGGCTAACTGTATCAGACACGGTGGTTTTAATGAACTATCGACCAAAAACATCAAATGATTTTCACGTTTTATTTACGTATGAGGGATTCAGCAGCAAGACAGTCACAAAAGTTATCGACATGTTGGAAATGTACAGTAGTTGGCTTGCTTTGATTTATCATTTTTGCATTGGCATTTTTTCATCTAAGATCGCACACAAAATCAGATGTGTGAATACAGCTCACACTTGCGTAGTGACAAGGAGCTCTGACTATGAACTTCCTTACCAATGTAAACTAACAAGGTTGCGAACGCTATTGTCTCCACAGTATTGGTGGATCATGCGTGGCGGTATCAGCATGCAAGTGCCGGAACCACTTTCATACACATTGCTGAAACCAGTCAGTATGGGAATACAAGTAGCTTGTCAGGTTTCGGATTTTCCGGACGGTTATTTATTCCACTATACACAACATCCAGTTTTATAGATTTCGTTCAACTACCTAGTCTAAGCAACTCAGAATACTAATCTGACCACAAAAGCATATCGTGTCAGTGTGCCACTGTGCAACGGACGCAGTCACGTGAAAGTGACTAACTCGTATGATTTCTGACTCAATGCTCCATGCAACTCCTACCGTCATCCGAAAAAAAAACAGCTATTATGAGATTGCATCACAGAATAGACTGTGTTCCCAAATCAGCAGTTCAGCTGCAGTTCAGATTCCCATTTCTTAGTCTGATTATCGGGCTTTCTGTACACCGATTTGCGTTCACACTGACTTGACAATAATGAACGGAAAATTTGTGTGTCGATGGTCGAATAATTCTAATCATATCGTTTGTGTATGCCGTAGCGAACCATGGGGTGTTGCGAGCTGCTCACTGTTCGAATCCGTCGTTCTAATCAGCAGGTAAAACACGTGCGAGTACCGATGAATTTGATTGTTTCGTGAACACTTGACTGTGTGATCCTTGATTAAACTTTACTACATCGCAGTCAAAAAATCATTTTGTTTCCAGAAAAGTCTATCCACGGTTGGTTTGCTTGGTTAATGAGAGCGGTCTTCACGCGACGTTGGTCAGCTTATGGAAATCAATAATGTTTGGTTTTTTGTAAAACTGTGAAGATTCGAAATCATGAAAGGAAAAGAATGCAGCGGAAAGTCTGTAAGTTGTTATTTGGAGAGAAGAATCTATACAGTTGGTTAGCTTATTTGAATAAGAGCTTTATCGCCATTAAAGAATGTTTATTAAATATAGAAAGAGTTGACTGTACTTCCATTTCGAGAAACATCAGTTTGGCAAAACAGGGGCCTATCCCTTGAAGTGATCGCACAAAAAACATTTCAAAGTGATAAAGGCTTTCGAGAAATACACTCATTTGCAAATCAATTTGGTTTTCATGACTAGTTTCCTTCATGATAAAAGCTTTGTTCTTCGGCGCTAGCGATCAAAAATGCGTCGTATCGATCGTTTAGAGTTACAAAAAACGCGTCAGCGTCCAAGACGGCCAGTAAAACGTTGAAATGATGGTTGTGGAAGCTTCCGCTATCCAAATGTCCCCATGGTGACGGAGGGCTATTGTACGAGTATATGGCTCCGCACCTGAACCGCAACAGATAAAGCGAGCAATACACTATAAAGCCCTGTATTACATTGCTTCCCACAGTTCGGATTTGAACCATAATGTTAACAATATGTTTGGGCATTTAAAGAAACTGTGTGTGGGTACATGTCGATTCCACACAGATAAAATACAGGGAGGAGCATAGGAAATTACGTAGAAAGCTTGGCTAAATTAGTTGTTCTGAAGATGGATCTTCGATGAACAACCTGAAAGTTCGCCCTGAAGATAGTTGACTAATATATTCACATCAACAGTTAGCTACATAATTATTCGTCTTCTTTAGACATCATTTACCCAACAGCTGCACGAGCAAAATTACGCAAAAATTGGCCCAAGTTTTGCCGTTTTTCGCAAAAAAGACTATTAGTGCATAGTTAATGCTCACGGAAGTACGAGCGAGAGCACCACAAAAGAGAGATTCAGCTGGGTTCCAGGTGAGTCTCTCGAAAAAACCAAATTAGTTTGCAGATGAGCGGATATTCACTGATTCCGTGCAATTCGGTTTCAAGTAGAGCGTTGACGGAAAGGAAACCCGGGGATTGCGCCTACCTGATGAGCCCCAAGAAGGGCTAAACCGGTCGTGGGCTGTCGACGGATTTTCAGCAACCCTAGGAGTAGTACATTACGAAGATATACATGTATCGTGATATCTCGAATATCGTAGTGACTGAACATGAGGCGGCCTGGTTCAGCACATTCAGTTGCCTGAGAACATCATAAACAAGAGATTCAGCTGGGTTCCAGGTGAGTCTCTCGAAAAAAACAAATTAATTTGCAAACGAGTGTATATTCGCTGAAACGTTATCTTTGTTCAACTAATTCACCCAGTTTAGTAGCCAAAAGAAATGAAAGTGATTTTTTCAGCTACATTGGCTACGCACTACCTCCCTATCTTGCCACCCTCCTAACCAAGCCCAGCTTTAACACGACTCCAAAGCTGTGTGGGTCACTGGGACATGACAAGCCGTTATCCCATTGTAATTATGCTCGTTTGAAGATCCAATAGTGGAAATACCCATAAATCACGTGTCTAACCAGGACAACTTTATTTTATGGTTTCTTACTAATTTTTTTACAGTTGAACATATCTGAAGTAACTCAACTGGAGCCTGCCTACTTTTCCTTAGTTTCTTAATTGATTATAAAGTGTCTCTTGTAATTCGGAAGGTTTAGTTGATCAAAGGACTTACAAGGTTACGAATAAAAACTGACTGCTGATAGGCAAGCTGAATTCCAACACATATAGAATGGCTTTGGCAATCTTCAAAAAGGCAACTGGTTTACATGAATGCGTAGCATCTGTTTGCAAATTTTTGTATTCACATTCCTTGTGGATGACACAAGGTGTTCTGAAACCGGTCACCATCAGCTCCACTGGTTTATTAGCTTAGAGCCTTATTAAAAAAGATATAAATATATGCGGAGATCGGTCTCTAGTTTGGCAGACTGTTTGAATATGTTTACCCTTAGTGGGTAAATTTTAATCAAACCATGCTTGACCAGACGAGATATCTTCCCACTGAACCTAAATTGGATCCTGTCAAAAAATGACTGTGAGGTAGGAATAGAGGTGATGTGACCCCCGGACGTTGTGTCCTCTGCACTGTGTTGTGAAAAAACGTGGTGGACATATTGGGGCTGCAGTTGCCATACTTTTGGGTGACCGCTTAGCCACACCGCTAAGTTTACGTTGGGCTCTCGTAGGATCAGACTTAATTGAAGGTGGGTGATAGGCAGCTGCTCTTCCCAAGTCTGGCTTGAAGACATGGACAGCGGGTTTCAGTCGACACAGCTTCATGTGCCTGGCTAGCCACTGCCCCCATTCCCTAAAACGTGCTCTTATAAACAATCATTTCGGGGCTGTCAAAAATGATGGTGCACCTGAATCGGAATCAAGCAGCGGATCACATTCTCCACCCCACATGTGATGTTCAAGTGCCACATTTACAGAAGTGTAGTTTATAAACTCTGTCAAACTCTTTCAATGTTAGTGAAATAGTGAAGTCAACCGGGGTACACGTTTCGTCAAGGGTAGATCTAGTGAAAAACTGTGCAATGAGTTGTGTCCGGAAAACCTGGCCTGATGTGTGTGGACAAGGATAATTAATTCTCAATCAATCACATCAATCTATCTGCACTTTACAAATTGGCTAAATACATTTGGAACTACTGAATTCCTCAATCCTGCACACCCAAAGCAGTTTTTTTATACTAATCACTCACCGAGGGTGGTCACAATAGAGATGAACATCTGAGACTTCAACTGGGGATAACAATTCTGCTCTCGTAACCGTGTTATTTTTTAGGGTTGTCTGGTCAGTAAGACGGCTGGATTTGCGTTTCTACGGCTTGGCAACGGGATAAAAGGGACTGGCTGTTCTGTGCTTAGTGCGCTGTGAGTTGAGGTCTCATTGTATAGTTCATCGGTCAGATCAGACTGGAACACCGGACCAGAAGACCTGAAATTAGTTGACAGATACTTGTCTTCATCTTGTGATTTTTTTTATCGGAAGCCCACCAACCAGTTTACAATTCACCCAGTTGTTCAGACACTTTTGGAAGTTGCTGGGTGATTCTGAGATAAGCGAGCACGTATGAACATCGTCCTGGTTGATCGGGATTTGTCGGTTATGAGGAAGCTCCTTCTCAGTAGGCGGTCACGTGAGCACAGAAATCCAAACTCTTGCAAAATGCTGGCCAATCTAAGGAACTGTCCCATAAACATGAGTCTAGTGTAGATGATAATCAGTTTGTTGGTCTGCGTTACATTCTTTAGTCAGTCAGCCCGTCATAGAATTCATCCATCTTCTAGCGAAGCCATGAAATTACAGTGAGTCACTATAAGGTCACCTTTACCTTCCACTGTACACAGGTTTCGCCATGCTTCCAAGTTTAGAGTATGATTCTCCCACAATTCACCATTTGTCGCCAGAAGACATCTCACTCCGTCACGCAGATCGCATGCTTCATCATAGTTTATCAAAGTAAAAGCTGATATTTTAAGCCCAGGTACCCCTCTGATAGCCAAATATCTATTCAACAAATACGTCTATGTTACAACGATGTAGTAGTGTGTGAACATTGAACCAAATAACCTCAACACCCTCAATTTTGTTGTTAAAAAAGTGGAATCCATTTTGGTGACCAGGAGGAAGTATTACTTTATTGTTATTATTATTATTACTAGCATATTTTAGTTCGGTCGAACACGATCTTTCAGCACAATACAGCATTTCATCAGCAAGCAACACCTAACAAATGAGAATGTTCCCAATCGCTTCCATGGTGTCAAGACAAGAATTTTGTCAGAGTGGGGACTCAAATAGAAAAAAATACTGAAAATCCGTCACGGCTGCTTACTTCTTGCTAAGCGATACTTCGAACTCCAGCGGTAGAAATGACTACGTACACATGAACTCTGGTCGTTCGAAGTGACGTATGAAATAGAATCGAATTATTAAATACATTTTGGAAACGAAGGTTGACAAAAAAGCACTAATTTGTCTGAGGAGTAACCAAACTACCCCTGAAGCTATACGAAGCAGATATTTTACTCGCTAAACTGTACCAGTAACAAGGAGTTGATTCAAGGTGGCAGTTTGTTTTACCTCTATAACCGGTTTGTTGTAACTCAAGATTCAAGCTAACTCTCCTGTGTTCCAGTAAAGCGGATTCATTGTGGGTTTCTTCACCTACAGAACACGATTTACTTAGGGTTCGCCCTCACTTAGCCACGTGCTTACAAAATTGCTAGACTTGGGCACTCAGGAAGTATTTCAGACCTCCTGATTTCTTGTGGTAGCGTGGCAGTTGGGTACCGAAAAAGTGTTCAACGACTAAGATTTTTTGAACCTGCGAGTCCCGAATATCCGGCTTATAACGTCGTTAGGCAAAACTCCAGGCAAATAAATGCAAAATATTTGCACTAATGCTGAATAGAGTCACTTGAATTATTTGTAGTATCTGCTTGTCACCTATGAATGTGATAACCAGAGTTGCATGTGCAATGTATAGGTTATGTACCAAAATATAAAGTCTAATCAGTCCACACCTTCACTGTTTTGATATTCACCATTTTTTTTCGTAAAATTGAGTTTCCCCACTTTCATCTAGACGATATGAGCCAGGTTGCATTATCGTCTCGGGAGCTAGATGGCTTAGTGATTAAAACACGAATTTACTGGCCGGAAGACCCGTGGTTGGAACCCGACCTCTGCATCTCAACTTCTCCTATCTAGGCTTGAGGGACCTTGCAGTATCCCGGCCCTTGTGCTTCCTTCGGGTTGCATGGCAGCTAGACACCGGAAGGGTATTACAGCTGAACGATTATCTACAATATCGTCTCAGGAAAGCAATCAGTTTTCTCTAATTTCATACACATCTGTCAAACTTCGGTCAACAAAACTTACCATTCCAGTCGCTCAGTATTTCAACAGACCCAAAAGTAGGAGAAAGTCACCTCTAATGCCACCCTAATGTAACCACTGCTATTGGAATGGCACAGTATGCCTCAAAAATACCAGTGCTCATTGTACAGCCGCCTCTGATTTGGCCACTGATGCGATTCTTCGAAAGATTCTCCTTAGCGTCTTTTGTGATACTGTCGTTTCCTCTGTGGCCGCGATTCGTCACTCATATCAATTTTCCTTCTTCACTTTGATGACATGCGCCAGGCGTTTTGTTTTGGCGTTGATTAAACCAACATGATCGTTTTTGTGCTTCACTGCTTACGTGCAATCCCGTCGGACGCCACTGCGTTAGCATTGTTGTAGCCGAGACCAGCAACCGCCACATTACGTTGACCAGCCTCACTCAGGAAATTCACCGCCTAGTCAAAGGCGATACCACAAAGTCACTTATAGCCCAGTCTATTTTTTTTTAACTCAACGTAGCTTAGGAAATTAAACTGGATTGTTTAGCAGAAAGTCCGTTTCATCTGTGGAGTATAACAGAAAAACTAAAAGCAAAGTTTTAGCTGGTGATGAAATCCATGGGAAATATTGGTGATGGTTTGCCAATCTGAAAAGCTGACATCTTGTATTACTTAAAAGTGGTGATTATAGTATTGTAAAAGACACTTCGTTCCGAAATCAGCGGGATCAGCGCCACTGGTAGAACAGTGCTGTACACATTCTGTGTAAGCAGAAGGGCAAAAGTGTAGAATACCTCCATGACATACATAAATAGCGATGTTACACAGAAGGTCAGTACAACTGAAGTACTAGATTTTCAACTGTGTACCGACCATTGTATTCGGTTTTTGGTGGGTGAAATTTGCGCAACAGTTAAAGCAACTTCGTCATTTTTTCTTCACTTCTGTTTCAGATACGATCGAATCCTGTTCTAGTACTGTCCTTATAAGCTGGGTCAAAACAGCCAATATTGTCATATTCGACGATCGATGAAAACAGATCCCGCTGTATTGGTGAGATTAAAGGACATCAATGTATTCATGGTGTACAATACTCAAAAGCTGTTATCCAACAAAATTCACCTTCACATGCATTAACATCCCGTGTACAGCACAACGGGACCCTTGCATTATATATTTTATAATATATAATGTGTATAATATGTAACAATATAGTGTAACATTCTTTTAGAGGGAAACTCCTTGTATGGAAGAGTAATCAAAAGTAAAACAACAAACAGTGAATGTGCTGGTGGTCACTAAATTGACCGGGTTCTGAACAGATTCATCCGTGGGAGGGAAATCTTGGAAGAAGTTCTAAAATTTGTCTGGATGCCGTGTGCGTGTGTGTGTATGTGTGCGTGTGTGAAACAGACGGGCAGTCATCTTCTCAGAGAAAGAGAGAGTAACAAATAAGCCATCGTCACAGTGGAAATTGGAATGGCAAAAGCGAATCCAGATCCTTTTTGCACTCAAGGCAGTAGATATTCAGTGACAACAGAAAATAGAGCGCCAGCGAGAAAAGCAGCAGCAACAACAACAACTTTTGAGCAGCAGAGAACTCGTCTGCGTTCACCATTTTAAACGATCCCAGTGGGAATGCCCTCGGGCTAACCCGAAAATGTCACACATACATGTATCAGAAATACTTTATCCCCTGGGGATGGAGCTATACTCTCGAGAATCACCGACTCCCGCTGAAACAGTGTGTATGAATGGAATAGCTGAGTGGGTTGGTGGGTGGTAATGGGCTGTAGTTGGAAAAACAGTCAGAATAGAAAAGCGGTTCGCCCATCTGTCACAGACCACAATTTCTGCCCAACCCACGTGTTCCAATGTAAGATAACAGGGACAGTTTGTGCACATGTGGTGAGGTTCATGGTTCGAACACGGGTAGATCTTCAAAGCTCCCTTGGGTCACGCGCATCGGTTCACGCATGTTCCGAGAAGTTGGAAGTAATTTAATAAATGTGAGACTGGAATTTCCTAAAAAAAGTCACATGGGGATCAGACACACGAGTTATCTTCATTGCATATTTGAGGTAGCCCGTTGAAGTAACAGCCCGAGTAAACGGACAAGTGATTTGAACGGCCTTTTTCCTATTTCAGTACGACTCTTCTTGTATGAAACAATGGAGGGGCCCTCAGAGGTTCATGCAACTGGTAGTGCTGTAAGTTAGATTCTGAAAATCTGCAATGTGAGATGAATGTTGCCTGTGTTTCATCACGGCATCCTGAACTCAGGGGAATCGACATCCGAACTATCTGGTCATTTTGAAGTAATGTCGGCCTTGCTCGGAGAAGACTGTTGTGATAATTACTTGGACCATCACAAGCTTTCCTGATCAGTTGTCCTCTACCGTGTGATCGGCTCATGTTTACCCAAGACAACTCTCACCGAAACACAACACCGATTTTTCACTGCCTTTGAACACCAGGGTACGATTGCCGGTTTCTGTTTTACCCACACCTCTTTCCGTAATGCCCTGGTGTGGCCTTTTTTAATGGTTGTACGGTGTACATTCCTTGGATGGTAGAAGCTTGAAATGCACGAAGAATAGGATTTCCCAGTCACTTTGCTAGTGGGCTACTGTACGGTAATGTGAACAGTTGTACTAAAACTGTAAGTGATCCCATTCATGGACACGGTGCGCACTTTCGTATAAACTTAAGTTCGAAAATTAACCGCCGATTTACATAAAAAACGCCAGAGCAGCTAGGAATGAAAACAAGCGATGCAATACATCTCAGAGAGTTTTTAATACGCATTTATTAGGACTACTACTACATTACTTCATCTCTGTGTTCCGCATTTGATGCCTATGACTCCTCGGGGGAGCTGTAAAACAGGCTTTCCACCCAGCTCTCTCAACAGCACCATGCTTTTAACAGGGTCTTGACGTGCGTCTCGTCAGCAATTTTGGTGTTGGAAAGCTACACCTGAAATAGGCACATATTTCATCAGGATTCTTCACAATCATCTAGGAACCTCGGCTCCTTTATCGGAAACCAGTTTTGAAATACCTCCGGAATTCCATTAACCAATCACTGTCTGTCTAAAATCCGAGTTATGGTGATGTTCATCCTCTTTCAACATAAACTCCCACATCGGCGCGTGCTTTGATGTGTTTCCAAGGCAACTGTTTCAAACCTCAAAATTAATGTTCACCAATACAATTCTCTCTGGGATTCAGGTTTCTCCAAACGCTGAGAATTCTTGATTTTCACTTCTCGAGTATCTGTTATATGTCTACAGTTCACTGGGAAACGCTTCAAATCGATCTATGAGTCATCGTTCCAGGAACCGCGCCACCTCGTTACGTCATTTTGAGTTCCGTTGCGTTGGATAGACGGATACGAACACGATTGACACTGATCGGAACTTCCGCCTGGGACGAAGCTCAGCGATCTAAAGTACCACCAGGAAAGAATTATGCAATATTGATTGGTGTGCTGGTAAGTGCAGTGAACAGTCAAATAATCACTGCAGTGCTCGTTCGGTAATCAAAACCTATTCTTTTTACTAGAATTCCGAGCATACACGGTAAATGTTTTTCTGCCAAGGCGCCCAGCAGCACACCTTGGTAAGTGCAGTGAACAGTCAAATAATCACTGCAGTGCTCGTTCGGTAATCAAAACCTATTCTTTTTACTAGAATTCCGAGCATACACGGTAAATGTTTTTCTGCCAAGGCGCCCAGGCAGCACACCTTTAGGAATCACCTAATCTCTCGAGACACAAATAATTTTGAAGAAACTCTCTTTTTCGGGGCAGTCTCTTCAGGTCTATTGCTGTAAATGTACTTCAAACCCTAATGTAGTTGCCATGCTCTGTTAGCTCGCGGCCAGTTCACGTTGCCTGGAAACTTCCCAGGCGGTAACATGCTTTGTTACGGTCTTTTTGCCAAAGCGGATTTCATTTAAACCGCGGTCCTTTACCAGACTTTACCTCATTGTGGCTTTAGCGATTCCCGTGTGGTTAAATGCCCAGTGTGGATCCCATTATTTGAATCTAAGTTTCAGCTTACAACAATTACGATATATACCAAGATAAACCACCAGTTGTGGACTAACGTACACTGGTTTCCCGAATCAGTGAATACATTGATTTCGCTTTATTAATACGCACGTGGTCCCTTTCCCCTAATGTGTGATCATACGAGGACATAGTGACAAAACTAATATTCAGCTAAAAATATGCATTTCCGGCTATGGGAGTGTTGCGGACGTCCGTTTGTTCCCACCCTAGTTCACATGGTCGGTTCTTCAGTTTGCGAGTCCAGCTGAACATACAGATGTGGTCAAGCTAGGCAGTTAGAACTGAGTTGAATCACGTGATTGAATAGATTTTTTGCTAGTTGTGTGCATGTTGCGGTACCCTTGCTGTTGATCGTCTTCTCTTGCTCCCCCCACTTCTCCGCTCCCCCCTTCCAATTTGCATGGCTGTCCAGGCCACCACGTGGCCAATCGGCTGCACACGACGGCACATGTGGACATTCATATGTTCGCCCGACGGCCACGTGCTCTGATTGGCCGAAAGGTCGCGCCGCCTGACGATGAAGTGGACAGTTTGCTACGTTCATAACCAGTGTTCCGATACTGCACACGGGCCACAATCGTGCGACTATCATGCCGGGGGAGAAGAAGCTACTTTGTCCTGATCGGCGCCTGTTTTTCGATTCAACTTGTAATTCTGTGGATAGAAGTGCAGTGAGTGCCAAATGTCAAGAAGCTGCCAAACAGGCATGTCGCCAAAGCGCCGAACGGTTACGTGAACTATTCAATTTTGATTTGAACGCGATGTCACCATCAAGACCGACGAGTTTTCTGCCAGACAGAACGGGAGCTGCTAGGACCCTGTGGACAACAGAACGTTCCACGTGGAAGAATACGGTTTGTTCCTCCATGCCTGCATCACCTTGCGAGGAGTGGATGACTGGATGGCATTGGGAAGCCATGGACACAAAAATATCCTATGTTCCACAATTCTATCACACCCAACGTTATCACTCAGATGGTTATCTGTCCAGTGGCTTTACACCACCAACTCCAGTCAAGGAACAACCAAGAAAAGGAAGCTGTCGTAAGAATGCATCGGATATTACTCATCATTTGCAGCATGAGAAGTTTTCAAATGGGCAAGAGTTAACACTGACTTCAAAAACGCCAACCTTATTCAGACTTTGGTGTGCTCGTATTCGACGTGCTTCTTGTGCTGATAACACCGCGCATGGAGTTACTGAACACAAGAGTCGTTGTGATCCAAAACGTACTCAATCTTCGGAACGGCTACCCGCTGCTCCCAGGACTACTCTTATATCAGTACCCAAAAATTCTCCGGTTAAACCAATCGTCATGAGACAACCCGAAAATCAAACAAACGGTCCCGTCTCCATCACCTCCAATCAGAGTATAGAATGTACTACCACTCGAAAGTCTCGGGCCGAACTTCCATACAGTGATTCGAAAAGTTCGACGACACAAAACGCTGGAGAATTGGCTCCAAGAAAATCACTGAAAGAAAGACGATATCGTCAGCTTACTTTGCACGGTAATTTTTCACCAAATTAATGCCAGTATTATATGCATGTGTATTAGATTAATCAGTAGCTTGTAACAACTTAAATGACACTGGCCAATGTTCAATGAGTAGCATTCAAACTTTACTGGTTAGTTTTATTTTCGCCCAGCTTCTCCACAGACCGAATGTGTTCATGCCATCATCCAAACCGTAACTGAACGCAGCTTGTCAAGTTCACCAGTCACGTTATCACTCCAACTAATCAGTGGGTCACTGTAATACACCGCGGCATTGTACCAACGTAGCCCAGATTTCTCATGGCGAAATTACAAGTCTGCGATACAGTAAACAGTTCCACGATCCATATGTAATTCCTCTTGCAAAATATTTGCATGGCGATATGAGTTAGCCCCTCTTATCGAGTTCATTGAGTTGGAATGTGCAACGGAAGCTTTTAGATGTTATTTGCTCAAAGCTGGTGAGTGTTCGAGATCCACAGACGAGAACAAGAGTATGTCTTGTTATGATAAGCTGTCAATTTATGTTTGCTAAGATGCCTCAGAAAGTTCTCGAGAGTGTCTGACAGGATACTTCATGGGACATCATGACTTTGATGGAAGTGGGGAAATATATAGGGATTTTAGTGGAGATTCAAATTCGCAAGCGAAGCCAGTTTGTTGTAGTTTGTCTGTTGTAATTCCACCGTCTCGTCACACTACCCAAAAAGCCACCTGTAACCTCCCTGTAGATAAAGTACCTCTTACGTTACGTAAACCCGTCATTTGAGAAGTCAGTTAATGCGTGACCACGTGATGTGAGTAACTCTACTGAGGGGTGAGTGGCATTACATTCTACGTAACTGCAAGTTACTCACAAAGAAGACCAGCCAATGGTAGCCAATCGGTATAACCTTCATTCACTAGCTGGCAGGTAGCCGACTGGAACGGCTCTCGAGATCAGTGAGATGCGCACTACTGATTATTCCTGATTGGGATTAAACAGATGTGGAGTTTTTTTCGGATTTTCGTCATAGATCGGCTTCACTCGCAGGATGCAATCCCTGTGGACAACTTGACTTCAAGTCACCTTTGAACGCTTATCGATCCGAGTTTCCTTGTTGGGGTGTATTAACATGGAATAACATGGCTCCAGCCTGGCGAAGGCACATGAGACATGCTGATCGCCGGTTTCTGAACGAATTCCTGAGGGCAATAGGAAAGATTTAGGGTGCTCTGAAGAATCATTCACAGGTAAAGAGCCATCCACGGCGTTGCCCATTCCAGCGAACTAATAAACCATAATCGGGTTGAGTCTGTTTATGTTATATACCTGGATAAACCAGCTACATAGGAAGAAATGTACTCTGAGTTGCTAATCATACGGACAGAGTAAACAACATGGTTCAAAAATAGTGCACATCTCCATTGGGTTGTGCATACAAAACATGGTTCGTCACCGTCAACAGAGCCAATGAAAGCCGAACTAAAAACAAAATGTTCTGGTCTGTTGTTTCATGTTCATCTGCACAGCTAGTTAGACTACAGCTATGAGCTCATGGAGTTCTGGAGTTTCCTACTGCCTGCGATTGCCCTACATACGTAATTTAGGTAAAGTTCCGAGTGCTGAAACTTGCACAGCGGAACCACGTTTTCCAAATACTCGACTTGTCTTTATTCGGTTTAATCAAGCAGGCGATGAAAACAGGCAGAAAATTGCTGGCCAAGAGAACCCAAAAATCTAGTACAGTGTGGCTGTTTGTTCCGGATTTGATACGGTGTCACATTCAGTTTTGTGCAATCGTAATCACCATTCAAGTGGACCGCTGTTTTGCTCTTTTTAACTTTAATCAGGAGTGAGTGTAAGAAACTGTTTACCATAGTTTCAACTCCAACGCCTTACATCACGACAAGGCACTTGCTAATTCTTATCCGGTTGGTGCAGAAACATGTTCAAATTTAGGGTTCACTCCATTGTTACTGGACCACTATTGATTGACCTCTTAGGGGTTATCTAATCTGCCAAATCTAGCGAATCAAATCCACTTTTATCGGGGCTTCAGCAAGGAGGAAGCAATTTACTACTGCTTGGGTGGGTGGAAGTCAATACGAACCCATCTTTTTGTTTCACTGTAAGGCATGTTAACACCAGAGCTACTTCCTCACTCGTCGTAATTTAAGACGCACGTAAACTTATAGAACTATATTACATTTTTCTGGACAAGTCGAGAGGCAATTATGGTTGTCAATCCACTTAGTTTATTTGCCTTAGAGAAATAATTGACCGGAATCCACGCGACAGTAAATCTAGTGCGTATACTATCCCTACTCAATTTCAGCTTTGAAAAAGGCAAGAAAATGCAACTGTATTTTGAAGAAGTAAACAGATTACTTATTTTCCAATGCATGCGTTGGGATGGTCGATAGGAGACCTACTGCACTCGAATATTCTTTTATCTAGGATATACCACTTCAATGAGAAGCAGCCAACGAAACTTTAACCTGAAAGATAACATACATATGTATGCATATAAGTTTTTTTGGGGAAATTATGGACGTCCGTTTTGGCTGGGCTTTTGGTTCCTCTTGTAACTCATCGTTAACCAGCCATACTAATTTTCCAAAACAGACTGCTCTTGGAGATCAACGAATACTTCACAATTCGTTCAAGAGAATACCCATTCTTCTACACCTGCCCTCGAGATGAAGTTAACCTAAGGTACGTTAAGGTATGTCAATTATCATTACTCTCATCAACCGAAATGTGACGCTTGTATTTTACCCTGTTTGTTGTTAGCTCAACTTGTTAACTCCTGAGTGCTGTAGTACGTTCGAGATAAAAGCAAATTAAGGATAATTTAGTGAGTTGGTAATGAGAGAAAGGAAAAAGCGACACTGTGGTGTTCCCTGACAAGTATGGGCTTCTCTATTTGGCGCATTGTGTAATAGCTTAACACCAGTGTAAGGATAGGGCATGCGCTGATCCGCGTCTGATTACCAAACGTTTCCCTTTTCTTACCAACCCATAATCTCCACGGTCGACGGTCTGCACATTATTCCTCCTAGCGAATATTAAGATGACAGGTAGTCAAAGGTTTGAAACGATTTATCTCCTCAGTTGCTCACATTTCAACTGTGTATTAAATAGAACTGTTGAAAACAAGTGAGAATTGCTCGGTCGCCGTTGAAAAAAGTTATACCGTTTCAGTTTGTCACACGTTGGTTGAGAGTATACATAGGGGATCTTTTAAGTTGCCATTTAAGTGGCCAACTTCAAGTTGCCCACAGACTAGGGCCAAAAGTGGCTAATACCAGCTGGATGAATATATTCATTTGTTTACACTGTTTTATCGATTTTCAGATCCCTCTGTTAGACGAAAACCTCACCCGCTAAAATGACTTCTTTGATTATTTCCTTCAGATTGTTATTGGCAAGTCTACTTTGTCTAGACAGAATTTCAACAGACCTATTTTGTGCTTGAAGCAACAGAATCCGCAAGATAGCAAGAAAAGCAGAAAATTGCTCCCAAAATATTCGAAACAAGATGTGCGCGCGTGAAGAAATAACACATGCGGTGACACTGGCGCTTGCCTAACTAATGTCTTTCTTCCTACTTTATATCACCGAAATATGTAAGAATAAATCCACTTACCTCATCTTCCACTGTACAGAATGAACTGAGTTCCCTCATTTGTTTTTTATAGATATCTATCTATTTTGTGTGCTACCGTGGCAATATTTGTCCATTCGTTTCTTTGTTTTTTCCAAGAGAACCTTTTAACGTCTCAGTCTTTCGTAAACCATGATGGGGGAATCCTGTGAGGCTGTTTTGGATCGAAGCCCTTTCTTTCGTTAGGGGTGGTCAGAAGAAGTGATGACGTAAGGTAGTGCATCTGATATGACATTCCCCAACTGACCACGCTGCACAAAGGTCACTTCATGTTTCATTTGGGACATACCTGAATACCAGTTTGTTTTTGGCGGGAGATTCACCTAAAACCCACCATAGACCGGAGTCTCCCGTCAAAAGCGAATCGATATGCAAATGAGTGTATATGTTGAATTTCTTGCAATTTTGGTACAACTAGCACATAAAGTTGATAGAAGCTCGGGGATTGCGCCCATCTGGTGAGCTCCCAGAAGGGCGAAACAGGTAATGAGTGTATTATATCTACGTATTTTTCTTAACGTACCGCTATATAAAACTTGCTGATAAGCAATATAATTGAGAGATTCGAGTGATTTGTAACTGAGCGTGTCATCAGATGCTTACCGAAACGTCTAAAAGTTTGGTGTTCAGCTAAGAAATAGGGTTGATGGATAGTAGGGGCTAGGTTTGCTTGATGAGCCCCAAGCTGACGGTGGGCTATCCTGAGTCCTCATTGAAAGTGTTTTCTGTCCGTGAAGCCAATCTATGCTGAAAAACCGTTAGGTATTGTACAACTGTTTTATTCTTATTGAGAATCATCTGCAGTGCGCATCTTACAAAACTCAAAGGATTTTCGATCCTACGGCCTTCCGGCCAGCGGTTGAACAATTGACCGTTCGACCACGAGTGGCTTAACGGCTATGTAGTTAGTTCTCAGGTGCCCCCCCTGAGTTCAGCTCGATTTTATATGTAGCAGCTAATTGGTACGTCTTTTCAGCGAATAAATAGTATCCAAGCGCTTTAGCCAACCGAGTACTATTGTTTACTCAGTATTCAACGTAAGAAGAGGATCCCAAATTGCCGACTGCATACCGTAGGGTCCAAAGGGTCGCCGAATACATTAACATTAGGGTCAAATCAGGTGCTTGAGGTGTAGGTAACGAAGTGGAAGCCAGCATGTTCTGACGTTGAAAGTAAAACCTCACTGTCAGAGCAATTTCAGCGTTTAGCGGTAAGAACTAGTTTGGCGGTTCCTCTCCAATCCTCTATGAAATTAGCAAAGGTATAGCCACTGACTGGCCATCTCAAAATGAAAGAGTAACTGAAGAGTATACAGTTTTCTCTCCTGGCATTTATTTATCCACAAGTGCCACAGATCTTCATCTAGGCTGTAGAAATACTTAACTGTCTGTATGTACCGGGGAATGTGCATATTTGCGGGCAAAGAGTTACGTCTACAGTTATTTAAATTGGCGTATCTTTGAAGCCTTATTTCATGGTATGCATCATGGTAAGTCGTGGACAAACCTGGACGTTGTTAACAAGGTAAACAAGAGTTTTGATTGCGTAAAATTTTATCACGAAGGGAAAACTGATGTGTGCACGCAAGTTCCAACGTTTTCCAGACAGCGTTTAGCCGGGGGGAGATAACATTTTCAGGCAAAGTACAACACCGAGTACAGATCCTCAGGGAAAGTTGCTTTCGATGGTAATCAGCAAACCGTGTGGAAGTATCTTGTCTAAATTTGAAGTGACATGTGATGGCCAAAGATGAGCAGACTGTTCGAAGTCGATAGGTCAGAGTTGTATTGTCCGTGAATCTCACGGACGGAGTCCTACCACCCGCGGTTGACGTTCATATAGGCCATCAGTCAACTTAAGGACTTTTCTTTTAGGTTACTTCCGAACTCTCGGCTTGATCATAGCTCCTGCACCTCCACAACATGCTCCATATGTTAATATTGTTGCTTCCTCAAATTTAGCAAGTTTGTAATTGGTGGTCGCTACCAGACGTGCACAATCCAGAGTCTTCATATATCCCTTATGGTTAGCCCCAGGATTTCTTTCACAAAAATTTGTTTTAACAAGTGAGAGAAAGGTGTGACTATAGTTGTATGGACAGAACTTGGCATTTGTTGCAACCGATAGTTATTCTATCGTTGTATAAAATAATCCAACAGTCACGTGATAAAATGAATTGAAGAAAACTGGGCTAATGTAGTACTCGAGGATTGATTACAGCAGAGAAAAGGCGATTTTGAACGACCATAGAACAAGTACGCCGTTTGACTCAAAAACCTGGAATAATCTGATTCCCTGTAGATAGGAAGATTACTTGTGTGACAAATCAGCAAAATCCATGGATGAGCTGACCATTGCCAAATCCAGGCGTTCCATGTGAGTAGAGCATTTTATCTCCTGGCAACTAGCACTGCGATTCCATCATGCAGAGGTCGTTGAATAAAGTTATTGGTAGTGGACCAACTTCACTGATCGCTTTTTCTTAAAGAGGAAATATGTTGGTAATCTTGAGAAGTAGTTCATTACGTGTTTCGTGCTGACCAGAAATTCAGAATGTTTTTATGGTTATACAAGTATTTTTCTACCTCCATGGTTAAGTTCACAGTCCTGTTCACTTGGACATTCTTATGGTATCCACTTTTTATGAGGAAAGTCTGTCCAAGGAACACGTTGATGAAGTAAGGGCTTCTGATAGTTATCGACTTTTTCTTGCCAACCGGATGGCCTCAGTTTATAGAGGACCTTCACTCATGTAGCATCTTGAGAGTAACGAATTTTCCGAGCCAGTATTTTTTTATATGAATTAATAACTGTGGATAAAACTATTTAGCAATCAATCTCTAAATATTCTATCGCTGCGGACCGAGACTCAGGTAGGAAAAAGTGATTGAGTGTTTCATCTGTGAACCTGCTTTGATTCTGCTCGTTGAGTAGAGCGAAGTGGACTGAATCATACTCAGACAGGCAAGGACATGACAAATGCAACTCACAGCATTTGTTTGACCTGCTCTACGATGTTGGGCCGATTTCCCTGATTGTTACTTCGCCGAACTGTTAGTTTTTTGTCCGAGAAGATTTAACACGGCGCGATGGAGCAATCTAAATTCAATTTAACCCACTCGCACGTATGACACGCATTTCGAAGCAATGCATATGTCAAGAAACGGTCAAATAATGTTCCACTTGCCGAGGGACAGATAGTTTTGGCAAAAAGCCCCCCAAATTAGTGGATTTTTCTACCTGAAAAGAAGCTAACTATGCTAAGCGCAATACCTTCAACGGAATGTTGACAATAGAGTAATTCAATCTTTGTCACTAGTCTTCAAAATGAATCATTAAAAAGTAACTCATCATGACCCTGTTCGATTTGGGTTTAACTTCGCGACTGACTCCCGACTAAACGATATTTCCAAACAATTTATAACATTCAGTTGCCTGGAACCATCAAAACCGAGAGATTCAACTGGGTTCCAGGCGAGTCTCTCGAAAAACCAAATTAGCTTGCAAATGAGTGCATATTCCCCAAAATAACTGTTCTTCAGTGGCGACTTCCTATGATGCGTCAGCAGTGTTCTTCTATTCTTGAATCCACAGCTTGTCTAGAGTTCACATTCTGTCACCTCGGAGGCAAATGGGCTCTGCATCGACCCACATGATGCAAATAGCCATACCCTGTTTAATATTGTTACTTCTACAAGGAAACCAAAATGCTAGCACTTTCACTTGGATCGACGCCTTCTTGGAATCGCTATTTCTGTGTTGCGTATGATATCAAGTTGACTAAGCCGCATTTCGATTCGCGTGCTCCAAACTTTGGTAAGACTCCTCAAGGTGTGCTTATTGAGGGTTCGTTGAGGTAATAATGATGGTGGTGGAACCACAATTGCACTTGAATCTATACACAAAGCAGGGGAACGCTCAAATTAAATTGCCCTACCTCGCGCTATAATAAACTGATTCCACAAAAGCAGCTGCTTTGTTTTGTTGACGCAACATGTTACATACAAGGCTTCTGAAAACTCTTCACACTTCTTGGTGGCTCACTAATATATGACCAATTAACATCAAATTAATTTCCAAGCCAGTGTGTTTGGCTAATGGCGTACAATTCGATGCTCAAGTAAAGCATCAGGTAGACAGAAACTTAAGGACTGCGCCTACCTGATGAACCCTAAGAAGGGCGATACCGGACTTCTGCTGTCGAAGAGTTCTTAGTAACCTTATAAGTAGTGTTGTGTCAAGAAATGTTGCCCCAAATTTCGTAGCGGCTGGAACACGATGCGGTGTTTACACAGTACTTTCAGCAGATGAATTTTACAAATTGGTGACTCAGGTGAGATTCTTGTAAGTTTCTCATTAACACCAACTTTACTTACTAGGTAGTGTATTTCGTCAATATATTTGTATTGCTTGTTACTTTAATTCTTATTCGACGGACATAAGACTGCAAGTCAAAACAATAAAGACCAGGTTGTCGGTGCTTCACTTGACCAGAGTTGGAGTGGGGAGGCTGGTTGTCTTCATATCGCAGCGTTGTCAAGTGTGTTTGAGTCGACACAGACTAGGACGCGTGTCTCACTGGACTCAGCTAGATGTGAGAAACATTCATGTTATGTAGGATGGCAATCGAAGATAGCTGAGCGTTGAATCATTAAAACAGTTCTGAATAGAGTTCCCTGACCTATGATAAGCATATCAGATTAATCGGAATAATGAAACGGAACCCAGGTTAGCACAACTCTTATGCATTTATCTTCATCTTTATGTCACTTTTGACCTCCAGACAATGTACAAAGCAAAGCGGGAGCGACCATAAATTAGTGTGACTAGTTTCGCAAAGGTCAGCAGCGAACCACTGTAATCCAATAAGCTTTCCACAACAAGGAGATTGCTAATAAGACAGATGGAGTCGACGTCATTAACGGTTGTCTGCTTGCGTGATGGACCGCAACGAATCACCACTAAGTTTGGGCTAAAAGATGAATAGTGCTTTCACTGTAAGCTCAAATAAATAAGGCGATCTCACATGCATGTGCAAACCTATGCACATTAGCTGTAAAGTTTTAACCTGATTATACGGGTGGTCAGGTGCATGTTGAACACAGGCTTGTCGCTAGGGTGCATTGTAATCAAGTTAAGCGCTCTAGAAGATCTGATTTGACTTCACGAATAATTCGGTTTGTTCCTCAAAATGCTGCGTCCACTGATTGTGGTGAAGTCAAAAAATCTTATCATTGATGACGTCGCCATAGCTATCGAAACCAAATTGTTGATTGCTGAAAGGAAAGAAACAGCATTCCAATGCCAGGAAACTGTGTAACCGAAAATTACGAAAAAAAGTGTATCTCCCCAAAGACCTGCTTGTTTTTCCGACTAGTGTACATCTACTTAACCAGTGGTCTTCAATGAAGTCGGTATTCCCATCCTAGAATGCGTTCCTTACTCTCAGCTAGAGAGTGCTCACACTCCATGGAGGCTTTCAGGAGTGCTTTCTTTTGTGTAAGAGCTTGGAGCGGGAGGTATTTACAATCAGTTCGACAGTCTTCCCAGCTTGGTTCGCTTACAATAGCAAAAAGAGGGTATCAGCATATCCCAACATAGAATGCATGAAGTTTGGGTAGCTAAGCCTGCAAGCCATCACGGACGACCAACGTCGTTTTTCTTTTTATTCGTCAATATGCGTTTGCTTGTTTCATCTGTCATTCAAAATCCACCCTTTCTTACAATTAATAGGTTCCATCTGTTTAGGGGGTATGGATAGTTGAAACGACGGTGATAGAAAAATATAGGTCGAATAGCTCTGGTCTATACCTAAATTTCTGAAACCAGGTTTCGTTATCTTCCATTGATCAGAACTTCTTCAGGTGTCACTCCAATATTTTGTGAGAGGTCCTTCAAAGTTCAGCTTTTACGCCAGATGAAATGTTCACCGGTTAAGCTAGGGAAGGAAACCTATCTTGGGATATATGGTTCGTCTGAGTAAGATTTATAATGGTCCTCAAACGGCCCGATACAACGAAAAGTGGTATAACACAATGTAACTGGTCCGAGTCAACCTCAGTGCATCAGTGACTTAAGGTATGCTGTTAGATGTGTGATAAACAATTGGACTTGCAGGTCAAAATTTAGACCAACAAGTTAACTTAGGGGCTTCAAATCAATGCTAGCGTGGGTAATATGAATTGCTAAACGGTCTAGTAGAAAACAACACCAATGTTACGCGCTCAAGTGCAGCTCTTGACCAATGAAAGGGTTCTAATTTCAGTCAACTACGCTGAATGGTAGTTTGCTTAACAAGAGTCACTTGATTTCCAAGATGATGTTAGAGACTCAAGTCATTTCCTTAGTTATGATGTTCCGCCATCGATTTGACGATGTAAAGGCTGTTTATGGAGGCCGAATGATTATTCGTTTTTATCCGTAGTAGCTCTTGTGAACGTAGCTTGTTTTTTTAAACCTGACAATTCTCCACGTCTGAAGTGTTCCTTGAATGACCAGTGATACCCAAAATCCTACACATTGACCTTATGTCGAACTTGTGTATGATCAGTAGCCACGGGTAAAGTAAGGCAGACCTGTACTGGAAAATTACCGATCAGTCTGAGCATATTCATCTTTATTGGGCTTCGTCAGTCACACTCATCGCCAAAAATCAATAGTTGTCTTTTTTTTAAACCTGACAATTCTCCACATCTGAAGTGTTCCTTGAATGACCAGTGATACCCAAAATCCTACACATTGACCTTATGTCGAACTTGTGTATGATCAATAGCCACGGGTAAAGTAAGGCAGACCTGTACTGGGAAGTTACCGATCATTCTGAGCATATTCATCTTTATTGGGGTTCGTCAGTCACACTCATCGCCAAAACTCAACAGTTGTTTCCATCTGACGATGACCAGACCGCCCATACGTGACTGAGGGACCACAAAGTCCAGTGACTCATTCGACTAGAAGTGCCCAGCTTCATCAGTTAAGGCGGAACTCAGCTCGAATTAGAAATTCGGACCCTGGACACCTACAATCCTTCTGATCAATCAGACATTTTCCCTCTCACAACGGTGTAAATCGGACGCATTCAAGAAATTTCCCCAGCAAATAGATACCGAGGGAGCCCGGTGCTCCAGCCTTTTGTGATTTTCATTTGACCTAATGCAATATTCTCTGTGCGAGTTACGAATGATTCAGCTAATTTTCACAACACCATGAACAATAGGAGCGTGAACATGTGCTCAGTGCGGTGTTTCTCCTTCCGTCTGACACATAAGCTTCTCTTCCGCTCCTTTTGTTTACCGACTGATTGCAGTGTAGGGCAACTAGGGTTACAGGGGATGCGGGTGTGAGTTTGGGCAATTTAATTAGTCGTCACACTGCCATGGTTACCAACCCCGCCCCGGTAACGAGCTAGTTCACACAGTTTCATATTACAGCGTTGGCAGGTGCATTTGGCATAAAATAAGAAAATCCCAATAAAACTCGATGTACAGCTGGTTCATATGGTAAGCACTACTGTTTTTTAGTCGGTTTGGAAACTCCCCATTGTGATTCGATCGCTAGGACGATATTGCACTGTAATTTGCTACAGATATCTACAAAAATCTGCCTAAACGCAGTGTGATTTGGAATTATTGGTAACTTTACTCGGAGGAAGTGGTTCTTTAGTGTTTAATCGAGACCATATAATACTGGTATAAACCATACTACATACCATTTATGCTACTCGCCTGAAACTGGATCAACCGGAGAAATGTGCCAGCACCCAACTGACAGACACGTGGCGCTTTAAAGATAGATAACAGTCGCGTAAAAGAATGTTTCAAATCCAGACCAACACCATGTCGTCTGACGTACAGGCCTTAGAGTCTTCTTAGAGTCAAACAAATAGTATATCAGTCGCGGCCACTAGCCAGCTGAAGTTGAGTGACCTCGCGAGGTCACCTGATGGATTCCGTGGACACTCTGTAGCTGAAGTGTACGGATGTCAAACCATTCAGATCTGGTGTAGACCAGGTGAACACTGACACTAGAAAATCCCACGTGAGTTCCGACGGACCAACCTTACTTAATGGCCTGCTTACGACATGGCAACAGATTGATGAGAAGCCGACGTTTTAGCCGTCAGTTTGCAGATCGAAAGTGCCAGCTGGCAATGTTTTCTCACCGTCAAGTCTTGTTTAATTTAGCTGTACATTTTCGGTCGAACAGAATTGGTTCACTACCTGATCCGTTTCCAATTTTTTCCCATCGGGCTGGATTGGTTCACCCAACCCAACCTAAATGGGTCACTTTTCTCAGCTAACCAAGTAGTCGTCAAACACGAAACAAGGTCTAACTGATGTCCATATGCATCCTTGGATCGAAAACGTCTTTCAGTCACCAAAAGTTCTTGCCAATGCGTACGCAACCGATTAATACTATTTCAGATGATGGTATCAACGACTTGAAGACAAACTGGTTAGTATAGTGTTGTTCTCGCTTAATGGAAGCTATCCCCGACGGCGGATCCACCACTGAGTGAACAAAATAAACCTTCGAGAAATACACTCATTTGCAAATCAATTTGGTTTCAGGAGAGACTCAACTGAAGCTCTCGTTTACGACTGTACTGCACACGGGCCACCTCATGGCACGATATTCGAGATATCGCAGTATACCTGATGAGCCCCAAGAAGGGCGAAGCCGGTCGTGGGCTGTCGAAGAGTTTTCAGCAGCCTTGTGAGTAGTTTTCCTCATGGAAATACACTGCGATATCTCGAATATCGTGCCAAGTGAATCATGAGGCGGCCTGTGTGCAGCACATTCAGTTGTAGAATATCGTAAACGATAGATTCATTTGAGTCTCTCGTGAAAACCAAATTGATTTCCGAATGAGTGTATTTCTCGAAAACAGTCCATTTTGGGTTCAATTAGAGCATAAGTTTGATGGAAACTCCGGGACTGCCCCTACCTGATGAGCCCAAAGAAGAGCGAAACCGATCGTGGGCTGTCAAAGAGCTTTCATCAACCTTGTGAGTAGTTTCCTTCATGAAAAAAAGCTTTGTTCATTTTAGGCTGGCTGACTGGGCTTTGTTCGCCCATGTCTTCTTTCCCCGCACTTCCTGACCTCCAATCGCTTCATATACCAGCCGACAGCAGCAAAAGAAGTGAGTAGTTTCCTTCATGAAAAAAAGCTTTGTTCATTTTCTAGAGGCTGACTGGGCTTTGTTCGCCCATGTCTTCTTTCCCCGCACTTCCTGACCTCCAATCGCTTCATATACCAGCCGACAGCATCACGCAAAATAAGTCTTTCAATGAAGAACCCACAATGGCTAGTTAGTCGGTGGTGTGAACAAAGTAAACGCAAGAGGACGTACAGGAGATCACCCCTCCATGTACAGTGGCTGGTGTTGTTGGAGAGCTATAGGTGAGGAGTCACAAGGTTCCCGAAAATAGGCATAATTCTTCATTCAAGCTAATGCTGTGGCTGAGATGATCAACCGCCTGAACACGTCCGTCCCCGCTGGGAATCAGTGGGGTGGTGTCAAGGGACGTCTTAGGGCGCTTAAAACAACCAACCTTATTTGTATCACCTCTCTTCGGCTCTTATTCATCGGAGACCCGCTGAGAAATTTTACTGCAACCTGAAGAGTGTTTGTAACAGGATACATTATTCCGCTATTCAGCACGTACCTCAGTCAACCCATTTTATTTCGGTCTGTACAACGCTTTCGATTGCGAATATAGATTGCATTACTGGAACCTGAAGAGTGTTTGTAACAGGATACATTATTCCGCTATTCAGCACGTACCTCAGTCAACCCATTTTATTTCGGTCTGTACAACGCTTTCGATTGCGAATATAGATTGCATTTTTAACTTAGAAAGGATACCACACGAGAGTGGAGTTTGTGATGTGAAACAACAATGAATTCCGTCATCCAGCCTCACCCACAATAAAAAAGATTCATTTCCGTGCACATCATCCGCTGCGATGAACTCTGTCGAATTACACTTAGATCTTTTTACAGGTGATTACTCAACTGCATCAGGTGAGAGTTTTTGTAGTCATTCCGTGTTGAACTTGACATAAATCGGGCAAAAAGTGTCCCTATAGTCTTTGAAACAATTGGGCTGTACGCTACCGTGTTGGAGGTCAGGCTTTCAACATCATAAAGTTTTATTACTTGATTCAACTAATTTAGAACTCTCGCTGTCTCCTGTGAATGACGGGTCCACGCCAGATGGCCAGTGAACTGTTCATAGTTAGCCGGTGTAATACAACTGGGGAGGTTACAAGTACCATCCATCTTGTCTGGTTATTTACATGTTGAGTCGTTCGGTGAATAAGTGTGCATCCCCTCAGGCGACTGTCCATTTGAAGAGCAAGTTGGATTGGCACACAATGCGATTAAGTTTCACTCGGATATGGAACAGACACAACTAATGTGTTTGCCTGGAGTGTCCATTATCCATAACGCCTCATCTATACTCGACTGTGCCGGATGGGTGATGCTTCAGTTGTGTTCGGTTTAGAGTGGATTAAGGTTGGGTTACCATCTCTTCTGATGTTTAGTTGCTAGCTTGGTTATCCAGGTAGTGACCCAAATGTGAGGCTTCCGTCAGTTCAAATTTTGCGCAATCAGCATGCCGAATCTGACAAAAGTTGAATGAAAATTAAGCCTTCCTGCCACACTTAGGGCTTTTCTGTGTCGCTTCATCTAGTCTGACCAGTAGTCCTGTGTAACTCTGACGGTTTTGGTCGAGCAGGTAACATCTAACTCCACTGAATTCCGGTTACTTTCTTACTTGGGAGGCCGTCAGAATATACTCTGTCCCATAAATTCTGTCGGCAACAGCTCTCAAAAAGAGACTCATCAATGGCGGTACCAAGTTGCATGTATCAGTGCCCTGCTTAGCACTCATAGAACTGCACAACAGCGTCAAAAGAATGTTCGTTCTCGGTTCAGCGTTACGCACATGACACAAGCCAATGTAGGGCCTCGGATTATGGCCGATAACTTATAATAAATAGACAGAGTTCAAATCTTACTGATTTAAATGAAATTGGGCCGAGAGCGAAGACAGTCATTGTGCGTCATATCGGTGACTAGCTTCCGCCCGTTATGCCGAAAAAACCTCCAAGTAACCGGTATACTTGTTCGAAGAACCTTACATACATCTAAATGTCTGATCAGAGATTACGAGGAGATTTCAAACTTTATCCTGTTCGCTTAATTGTCGGCTTGATGAGTGCTTGATTGTGATGCGGAATTCATACCAGTGTCTTTTTTGGGTGCTTTGAACATTGTTACCACCATAGGTGACAAATTACGAATTTATTACTCTCACAAATCAAGATTTATAACACCCTACTGTGAGGTTTGATATCCAAATGACGTGTATAAAGACCTTTACAAGGACTTCCTCACCATAACGGTCTGTTTTTCATCTATCCTTTTGACGAGAACACTAAACTAAAATTTTTGCAGAGAAGTAAGGTTTTACTGAGGACATTCACTCTGATTCTTCCAACGAAATCTTATTCTAACGCGTATGGAAGTGTCAGGTCTGTTGCTGATGTCATGGGTTTCAGTTTCGCTGTGTACCTCATGGATACTTCCATATGATACTTCCGATATGATTTTGATGGATAAACTCATCCAGACTACACTTTACTTGCTAATTTTAAGACATAATAGATTGTACACGTCGTCTCTGCAGTGAAGAAACATGCATGGTTTCACCTCTCTTGCTGTCACGTCTTGGCATTGATGATGTGTGAACGAGTGAATCGTTTCTAATGCTAGACGTAACACATTACTCGCAAGGTTGCTGGAAACTTTTCGACACTAAACATGGTTTTGCACTCCTTGAGGCTCATCAGACAGATGCAGTTAGAGTAAGACCATCACAAATGAGCCAGCTGAATTCAGATGAGTATCCCGTAGAAATGATGGTATCTGGCGTATTCTGTCCAATCTGGGTTCAAACAGAACACAATGCTGAAGGAGGCTCGGGGACTGTGCTTGTTTGCTGAGCCCTCAAAAGGGTAAAGCGGTAGCGGGTTTTCGAGCATATGAGTAGTGTATTACGTCCTTACAACATATTGAGACATCTCGAATATCATACCAAATGAAGCATCGGGCGGCCTCGTGCAGCACATTCAGTTGGAGGAGACCATCAAAAACAAGAAATTTAACCGGAATCGGTTGAATTCCCAGTTAAGACCAGGTTAGTTTGCAAACGAGAGTATTTGATTGATTGCAAATGCTGTTTAAAGTTGTTGATTCAACTAACTCAGATGAATGGAACCGATAATCTCCCGGAAAACCAGACTCGCCCACATACTTTACAGTTGGAATAAGGGCTAGTGGCATTTGAAGCCACGACTAACGCACTGTCATCGTCACAACGGAAACCGAGACGTTTTCAATCGTCAAAATGCGTCAGACATACGATTTTCGCACTCATTCCCCATTTTTTGTGCCACACCAGTTATTTTGGCTGCATATGAAAGCGTAATTGGTTGGAATACACGCATGCCAGTTGACAGGCACATTCTTGCCTAGGAGGAACGTATTCTGTTTCGCAAGTGAAAAGGGAACAAGCACAAACTTAGCTGGACAGGTAGGTGACTCACACCAGAACTTTAAGAACATATTTTCTATGCTGAATGACCTAGGAGCTATTTTTTCGGATAGACTGTTCCTTACGCCCTCTATTGCTCTACCAGCATTATAGCTATAGAAGCCATGGTCCCTAAAACATCTTCCGACAAGCGAAATACACTCATTTGCAAACTAATTTGGTTTCTCGAGGGATTCACCTGGAACACGGCTGAATCTCTCGTTTGTGATGTTTTCAGACAACCGAATGTGATGCACCAGGCGGCCTAATGTTTCAGTCGCTACGATATTCGAGATATCGCGATACGTCACCGGATGACCGGTGATCGCTGATTGGGAGCTTGTAGAATAGCATACAAGTGGGCTGACCGATTTCCAGCAGTTTCGTTGTTCATTCGGACGCACAACCCGATAGTTTAAGAACAAATAAAGTGCAGAAATTACGTGTAACAATGATCCAAGCAGAACTCATCAGGATATTTTTGGATTCCACTAATTCCACACTTTTCTCGGAGTAACACCGAGTCTAATGGCTTATTGCTTCCGTACGCTTCTGAGGGATCGCTCTAAGTGGGTAGAAACTTTCCTCTCCGATGGAAGACCATCAGGATTGTTGCAACGTAATCTGGATACATAGAAAAGCAATTCAGCTAAATGTTTTGAACCAGAAATGTCGAATGTGCGTTTTCTTTTTAGCACATAAACCGTTCCATTACCTGCCATGTTAGGCGGTGGGACGTCCAGGCTGAACTGAATACACAGGTTAGAAAAAGGTATAATTTCACCATGATCTCACCAAAACTAATTCAGAGTCCCTTTCAATTACCGCCTGTTTCACTCTCCGCCATTTGTTTGTAACAAAACTAGGGTTACTTTCAACAGGTGGCCCAGCGTTTTTCCTACCGGTAAATCATCGTCTTCGCGATACTTTGCTGGAAAAGGTCAACCTGTCAAACAAATAAATGAGTGCACGTGTTAAGATGCTTTTAGCAGATATACGGTTATTGCACACAAAGTCTATGTGGTCTTTGTGGCCACATCAATGTGGCAACAGTAGGAAAGAGGGTTCATTGTTTTTCTCACGTTCCGCAGGGTGGGGGTGCCATCTGTCAGTGGAGAATAGTGGCTAATTGCTCCAACAACTGAAACCCATCCACCGGACAGCTAATAGATGTCAATTTATTGTTTACGGCTGGTGTAGAACTGTGCCTGGATGCAAAATGAGGTCGCAAACGAGGATGATTAGCCCAAGTGGTATTGCCAAAGGCGCTGGAAAGGACGCAGTGTTTAGCTGTCGTTACGATCAGTAATCCATCTTGAGCACCACAAGTGCATTATTCAGCAAGCGTCGTACGAATTCATTTTCATATGAGAGAAAGCATTTTTACGGAACTATCTTCACATTGATAGTCGTTGATGGATTTTACAAGTTCGAGGTATCAACCAGGACATTGTGGGTTTCTGAGGGTTCGTGATACGAACATAGCCGGTCATTCTCAACAAGGATAAAAACTTACAAGTGTTATGTCAAGAACAAATACTCCGAAGTTTTGCACATCATTCCAACTGAAGTAGGAAGCGTTGTCTGTGCATCCCAAGAAAGGAGAAACCGCTATTAGGCTGTCAAAGAATTTACATCAAACTCAGCAGTAGTCTATGTCAAGACGGCTGAAACAGCTCTGTGGTGATTCTTGGATTTTCAACATCGATCGACTTCAGCTGCAGGAGGAAATTGCAATTACGGTTCTAGCTTGTTTTTGATGCCTTCAAACTGTTTATAGAGGTCCTCCCAGGACGGAGCGACCGTCATCAGTTACAGTTTGAGATCATGGCGGGTCGTGGGGGCGATTACCTTCCAACAAAAGTGGAATTCGGTTTTCTATACCCTAATCGCTCGTATATAATCTTCCTCCGTAAGAACCTATACGGGCGGTCCACACCTCCAACGTAGACAGCCGCAAGATAGCGACGAACATAAATCTCTTCTAGTCCTCCAAAGACCAGCCAAAAATTGAAATAATCTGGGGATTTGTCTCCTGGAGGACCTTCTGCCCTGAGGGAGAACGTCGTTTAGGGTTAGTGTCAGTCGTGGACTTTCATAATGAAAAATAGGCTGCTGCATTCATTTTTCACCGCCTACTAAAACAGAATCGGGTGATTCTTCCGGTCAACATAGCCCATCAACCGCAAACGTCCACGCGCAATAGGTAGGAATATCGAAGGTTAAGTTAAACTGTCCAAGTTAGTGCTGCACTGTTTCAGACATCCATCATAGTACAACTGCTGTTAACATACACGAGGACAAGTTTTCCTACCCCCATTTCTGACGGATGTGTTGCTAAACCGTGCCTGATTCAGTCAGCCTTGGTACTACAAGACAGGTTGGTTGGTCGTCCTGTGTCCACGAAAGACGTGTGACAACAGCTCATTCAACAGTTTGTCTGATTACCCCAGCATTGTACAGTTTGAGGAAACCAACTGCCCCGAATGTATTCACGCTTGGATGGCTAAACACTCGGCTAGCCCCAGGTGGCAAAGTTGGTAGACTTTGCGGAAGTGGTTCACCTAATCGCTTGACGGGATATACGTCACACACCACGGTGAATTCCTGAGGTCACAGATGCAGTCAGTAAGATAAGCTTAGCTCCCCTAAGCCATTAACTGTTTTTGTGAGTAACCAATGCACTTTTTACGAAACATTTGTACACTACCGGAAGAAGCTGGTCAACTGGTCGCGGTGGTTACTAGTACATAACACTACTAGGTCCTATACATTGCGGGTGGTCAGGCATCCGTTAAATTAAATCTTATTAGCTTGCTGAGATGGGATTCAAGGCTGTGATTGATGTCAATAAATACATGTTTGGTTGAGTGAGAACAACTTCAGAAGACGCAGTCCATCTTACGATGCTGTCGAGGATTAAATCAGAAAATAGTCAACAATCTGTCGTGCCTTGTTATTTGCACGCAGGAGGAACACTGACCCAAATATGCTATCGTCTGGCCTCTGTTTTCAAAACGAAATTGTGTTAGACCGTAATGGCTTGCGCAACTTTGGTCTACCCATCACTGATTGAATTAACTTGACAGCTGTAATAGTTCAAAAGAGACACGGAAGAAGGCACAACCGTAATGCGTCCAATTTAATTATCCGGTTCCGCCCACCAGGTGTCGCTTGCGTTTGGTCAGGGCCACCATTTGTTGAGGATTTGAGGGTGTTTACAAACTGTCTGATGAAGCGTAAATCCTGTTGATCTGTTTCGACTAACTCCTGCTGAGTTGGAAGAAAACTGAAGAATAGTTAACTGATGAGGCCGTGAGAGCTCACAAGTAAAATTTGGTGCGTATTCGTTTTTACCATGTTCGGACGATTCTGTTAGTAGTTTCGTTTCGTCAGTGAATTTTCGAGCCAATGTATCACTCAACTGTAGTATCTCGATTATCGTATCAAACGAAACACAAGAAGGCATTTGCACAGCACATTTAATTGCATTCATTTCAGTCTCCTGTTAAAACCAAATTAGTGTTAAAATGAGTGTAGTTCGCGAATACCGTACGATTTGGGCTCAAGTAGAACATAAGTTTGACAAAACTCGGGAAGTGAGCGTACCTGATGGGTTCCAAGAAGGGCGAAACCGGTCGTGGGCTTTCGAGAAACGAACAGAGATTCTAACTCCGGATGCTTAAACCGAATTAACGGACGACACCGTTAGAGTAAAACTACTCCGAATCAAGCAAACCTTAGCTTGACAGTTGCATGAGTGAGTTTCTGTGCTACTGTGTCGCCTTAATCGTAAATCAAATAGACTAACCGGCATTTTCATCGTCAATCTCAATTCTATTTAGCAGTCGAACAGAATCATAATACAAGAACAGAAAAGAATCAAGGGGGACGGTTTTCTCACACACGTGCTTATAACCTGAAATCGGTCCGTCTCTTGCATCTGCGTGACGCGAAACAAATATCAACGCGACCAAGTGTAATGGTGCCAGTCCATTCGTGCAAACTTTGTAGTTATGAATCAGCCGTTCCGTAAATCGACCAAATTTTGAGATGCATACAGGGACAGATTTTGTGCTGCTGACTGAAGCAACCAGACCCGTTATCAGGGAGTTCAACGGGATCACTGACCTAGTGGAAATGATGCATACCCTTAAATGATCAAAGCTAGGTGCCGAGCTCTCAGTGCATCCCTGTTTTCTAGCGGAGCGCTTACGGATAGATGATCAGTATTCAGTTCAGTTAGTATCATTCTGTTCGGGCAAAGTGGCAAACGTTTGTGACCTGAGTGCCACCTGTTCAATGAAAAAAACGTTTGGGATATGGAATAAAATGAAAAACACCATTGCATGAAGTTAACAAAACCCTTGATGCAAAAGCAGTATACACAGACTGTTAACTCTCTCCAAAACAGGCTCACTTTCTGCGGATACACATTTGCATAGTTCCAGAATAAGTACGTATTTGTCGTGTTGCTTTCTTTCAGTAAGTGTCCATTTGAGTCGTCTCGTCAGTTTGCCTGATAACTGGGAGATCAGATAAATGAATACTCGAAATGCAGTACTTAAGGTTGCTATGACGATTATCTGAAACACCATGTAAGAGCAGGAGTTTGAGAGAAAGCACTTTTAACTGGCCTTTGTCGTTTTTCTGTCCAGGTTACTACTGAGTAATTAGTTGATTTTGTCTCATTCTACACTGACTGATAACTCTCTACTGTGGTGCTGCGTTGAGGTTCATTTTTTGTCACGTACCTGTTCCTAGCCCTAAATAAATGAACTTGTATCATACTTACCTCAAACCTAACAGTGTCAACAAAAGACAGGCTTGCACAACGATAAGCAGCGCCTATCACATTATGAACTTGTATCATACTTACCTCAAACCTAACAGTGTCAACAAAAGACAGGCTTGCACAACGATAAGCAGCGCCTTATCACATTAGCGATCTACACATTTACGTCGTCACATTATGGCCAACAAATTACCCAAATTTAAAGCTACACAAATCTGTTCTTGGCCACACGATTGTGTTCAAACCATTAGCCGGGTTCCAAACTTCTTGAAGTTTCATGAAATGTGCGCTGCTAACGAGGTCCGACAAAGAGAACGCCGCCGCACAATGATTAATAAATTTTCCGTAAAGGTAAGCTTCACCTAAAGGACGAAATCTCCATTAAAGAATTATCCAAATGAAGTGAGTTCACCTAACGATTTAAGACTACAAATTGGAACTTGATCGCTTGGTTTGGTCGCTCACATCGGCAACAAGAGAGGAATTACTGAATATTGTGCACTAACTGGAGTGAAACGTGTGGTAATTATTTTTGTGTCTAAATTCGCCTAATTCGAACTGAACTACTTCACATAGGTCGATATTTTCTCTCCCGTCGGACTTCATTTCTTTCTCTGCATACTTCTGCTGGACATCTGACAATCTCTTCAAATTGATTTATTTCGTTTCTATAGCTGAAAATGCTACCAGTCAGTGGATATAAAAGTCGATAAGTAAGAAGCCTCGAGGGTAGCGGTGAGGTGCACTCATTTCCCTTTCATGCTTATCCTCAGCATATAAAGCTCGTTTAAAGTTATTTTCACGACATTATTCAGCAGAAAAACACAACATGAGTGATAATATTTACTAGCTCTGTGAATTTATCCCCGTTTTGTTGTATGTTGACAAGAACTAAATGGCACCACCTGTTGTACAGGTAGTACGAATAAATGAACAATCAACGCATAGAATAATGAACACCTCAGGTAAATGCCACCATTCAACAAGGTTGAGCGTTTCAAAATAATTGATATGGGTAAGAATAACACACGTTTTCCTTCAAGCTACGGTACAGCAAGGGGAAAAAATTTGAAGCGATGACTGCACTGAAATACCGTGCTTGTATAGTCTAGGGGACGCAATTTAAGAGTTTAGTCGCCAGCAGTTCGCATGTAAAAAACGGGGCAGTTGTCTTTCTGTACGACAAATGTTGAACTGATCTGTTTTACGCGTGATGTAGACTGGCAGGTTGTCACATCTGCTGATTCGCCAAGCTGTTTTATCTGACTGCTGATCCAGTGCCTAATGCCGGAAGAACGGACTCACAGAAGGGAACACAACAGCTATATTCGGAACAACCGGGTGCAAGAGCGTGAGTGCGTGCGGGTGCGAAGATACAACGGTCTGAGACTATTTATTAGAGGGTCACGGCTGAACTTGGTCCAATGCTGACCAACGTGGTCTGGCTTTGGTACGAGCCTGCAACGCGCTACATATTGAGAGGGCGTCGTTCGTCTGGTCACCATCTAGCGGAGCTGAGTCTCAGCAGATTTCGGGCATTCAGTGGTTGCTTTCAGGAATCAGACCTTCCAGGTAGAGTGGATTCCTTGGGTAGACCATCTAAAGGTGATCGTGATTGTTTGGCCATATGTGGCTTCGGGATCCAATCGTCGTACAACATTTTTGGAGAACAGATATTGTCCCACTGCTTTACTTCTGCTAAGCTCTGTCAGTAAAAAAGCAAGAACCTGAGTATTTGCACAGAAACAACTGAAATATCAATTAAGTGCAGTATGGATCAGAAACAGAACCCAGCTTTGATACCTGGACCTGAGTAACTGAAAGATAAGGTTTAGTCATTCTTCAACGGAGTCTCCTTGTAGCATGGTGGTCAGTATGAGCCGTACCGTATTCGGTGTATATGTTTCTTAGCAGCTGGGCTTGTAAAACGTTTGAAGTAATCGTTCACTAATAAACCAATGGAAAGTCAAAGGAGGCACTTTTATCACTATGTCTCTTCTTGGAGAGTAAACTAGCCATCCTCAGTGCTGTCTTTTCCCGCATTGGGTTACTGTGGTTGAAAATAATTGTGCTCTTCAGGACGGATTTCTTTTTCGAGGGTTCTCCGAGGGGAATTGCCGTCTTTGAAGCAACTGTATAGTGCCTATCACCTGATAAATTCGCAAAAACCGACTTTAACCAGCTGAGCGCAATTTATAGCCTATCCAAGCCTCGTTAATCCCCCGGTTCTACAAACCTTAACCATACACTCCTAGGTAAAAATTTGCAGAGTTTGAAGATGACGTTAAAGTTAATAAGGCATTTGGAGATCTAAGATGATCATTTTCTCGTGAGCAACGTTTGAACATTGCTGGAAAAACCACCGATTTCTAAAAGAACAGTCCTGTAGTTACGTTTTTGTTCTGAGAATTAGAGGATTTTTTGGGGTTTTATGAAGAGCTGAAATGACCTGCGGCTAACTTAGTAGTGGTAGACTATAGTAGTAGCAGACTGGAGCAGAACTACTCCTATCTGTGGCCACCAACAAGCCAACCACGAACTGAAATTGACTTTTCCACCACTGAAATCACCTTACTATGCCTCGTCTGTTCGTGTGGCAGTCGTGTTACTTTCAAGAGAGATGGTCTCTAGTCAGAACTGAGCTTGCAAACAAGTGGCACACTGAGGATCTACCTGGATATGGATTCCTCTTTCGGGCATCCGGCGTTTGCGACATGTCTTCATGCTTCCTAAAAGCTGTTACTTTCAAACAAATAAAAAAACTGGCAGTTGGTCCGAAGCCATCACGCAAACAAGCAAACGAAGAGTGTGACGATTTTTTGTGTCGGGTATGTCAATTAATTTGACCCGATTTCATGTGACGAGCAACTCTTGAGGCACGATATTTACAGAAGTTAGTTCGTGTTCACTGAACCAATTTGTGTACTGCTCAGTGGGTGGATCTGTTGAGCAGCTGATGAGTGAGGAGACGACCAGGGGGGTTACTTTCTAATTGAAAAGACAACATTTTTCGGACCGCCACGCAATGTCCATAGTTTTGTGCACGGTAATGTGGATGCCGTTAGGCTTGAAGTCACTGTACCGATCAATTTCTGAGATGACTTGATAAAGAAAACGATGTTAAGAACAGCAAACGAATGTAGATTGTCCGCCGTTATTTGGTCGTGCATAGAACGTTTTTGTCTTGACAGGGACCTAATGTAACCAAGCGCATCGTGACGAAAAGCGTCCTAATATAAGTTGTGAGGTTCTGTTCCGTTTGCTCACTGCGGCGAGTTTGTTTCGATCAATAGATTTGAACAAAAACGCAGCAGCTTTCGTGCTTCACGCAAAGCGGAGAATAAATGAAAAGGTAAAACTGAGGTGAACATGACGAGTCAGACTCCGCATCCTGGTGTGACCAACCTATCTCTGAAAGAGTACCCATGATTCATACCCAATTTTTTCTCTCCGTGATGGAAGCCAGTTGATGACAAACATTTTTAGACAAGCTAAACTGCAGGATATCGCTCCGCTGGGCAAGCTTTGGCCTTTAGAGGGGAATTGTTGTGGTGCAATCAGTTCAATGAAGAATAAATGGTCACTTCCAGCTCCCAAGATACAACTTAGGGATCGTCAAAACTTTTTGAAATAACATGAGTATGTCAACATGTCTACAATTATGTACAGCAACAGAAATTAAAACTATATTAAGTGTATTGAGCTGTCAATGAGTACAATGCTACTGTTCCCTTGACTGACACGGCCTGTCACCGCTGTGCTCCGACTTCAGTACGTGGAAAATGATTGATTAATTATCTATTCGGTATGTTCAAAAGTAGAACAAAGGATTGACTGGTCGAACACGTGTTCAGTACCAATGCGAGTGAATCGAGCCCAAGTCTCAAAAGAAACTCAATTCATCAAACTTAAATCTCGATTAAGATGTAAAGATAAGCATACATGCCGGTTTTGACAGCGAAGTGTCCGTGACAAGTAAATGCGGGTCCCCAGCAACGCAACAACGGTAATCTAACGGTGCCCACACGTGCGCTATGAGTAGACATGGCGTATCCAACCCGTCACGACAAGGTAATCAAAGTTTCAGAATCAGTATTAACTCTATGAGAAGTTAGCTTCCTTGCACCAGGAAACTAAAATGAAAAGTTGCTCACTGACCCGGACCAAAACTGACTTCCCAAAACTACCGCTTCATAGAAACCTTATATTTTCCGAAACACCCGCTGAAGTGAAATGATTTAAAATGCTTCCAAGCCGTTCATTATGCGTTGATATTACACTCAAGAGGAATCCTACATTTTTCATTTCAACGCATTCCCACTAATGGCAAAATTAATGAATGAGATAAAGGAACCTACTCACGAGGTTGCTGAAAACTCTTCGACAGCCCACGACCAGTTTCGCCCTTCTTGGGGCTCATCAGGTAGGCACAGTCCCCGAGTTTCCGTCAACCTTATGATCTACTTGAACTCAAAATGGACTGTTTTCGAGAAATACGCTCATTTGCAAATCAATTTGGTTTTCATAGGAGACTCAATTGAATCTCTCGTTTATGATATTCTACAACGGAATGTGCTGCAGTAGACCTGATGAGCCTCAAGAAGGGCGAAACCGGTCGTGGGCTGTCGAAGAGTTATCAGCAACCTTCTGAGTAGCTTTTTTATGAAAATATACTGCGATATCTAAAATCATGAGGCGGCCTGTGTGCAGCACATTCAGTTGGAGGGCATCATTAACGGGAGATTCAATTGAGTCTCCTGTGAAGACCAAATTGATATGTAAAGGAGTGTATTTCTCGAAAATGAATCAGATAATTAAAAACACGAAAATAAACCTGGCTGCAACATAGTAATTACGTCTTATCTTCAAGTTCCGGAGTTTTGAAACTTGGCGAAATGAACGAAATCCGCCCAGTGCAATCCAACACTTGATGGATGGAAGCAGTTTATCGTTATGGAGCTAACGGTTTCCATTCGAATAAAAATACAAAACCTTTTCGAAGTGACGACTGGTTTACGTGTCTTGCCCAATTTGAATAAAACCGTTTGTAATGTGTGCTTGTATGCGATACACGGGTATTATACTTTACGTCACAGGGGTTTGTGAAACTTACCTGACTCTCACAGTTAAGCAAGCTATTTTTAAGAAGCTTCTCAACCAGTTCACTATTTTATCTGCGCGCTTATACTACATGCCGAACCCCATTGTTTCTTTTGTTGTCTGTCCACATAGTACGAGATTCTAACCGGAGCAGGTGGACATTGTTAATTGGTTTGCTTATTTCAATAAGCCTCATTCGGTTTCTGCATAAGCACGATTGTTTTGGTTAAGAGACTGCCCTTTGATGACCCAGGTGTTTGGCTTGACACCTACCATTTAGAACCATCCGGTACAGTTCACCCGCCCAGTGACGTATTTTTGCATTACACAGGAGTGTTCATCACACCGGGGCTTTTCGGCTGACTGGAGTTGACTGACTAACTTGAGCTGCACTCAGATTTTTTTACTGGAAATTGCTTTCCAGTATTTGGGAGGATTTTATAAGATTTTATTTTAACCTAGCTGGCACAAAAGTATTCCGCGCTAACCGACTGTGTGTATGTGATTATATTATGCAAAGATGAATGAAATGAACTAGCTCACCATGAGCAACATTTATTAATTATTTGAGTCTTCATCATTCCCAATGCCTAGGATAAGTTACCGTCGCCTTCGGCTCTCTGAACATGGTTTGGGTAAGAGAAGACGTCATCCTTTACTTAATCAAATGGTATAGAACTGAGAGATGACATGATTTATGTCTGACTTTAGCCCTGTACTTCATTGTTCAGATTGTCGGAGCAGTTACCAAAGTCTTGTTCCTCTACCACATTACGCGTTCATCGCCAAAAACTCGGTGCCATTTGGTAAGTGATTAGTGGTTGAGCCACTTTCCGGGATATTATGGCTGAAAGAACCACAAAAGGCATACCTGATGGAGTGAATGCATGATAGCCGGATCGGTCAGTTTCTTAGATCCTGCTCGTGAAGTCCAGTGTTTGGATGCCTACTCAAAACATGATGTGAACTCTTAGCTTTTGATAGGTGGTAGGTAGTATCGAGGACGGATCTACTGATATAAATCGGTCTAGTCAACGACCGACTCCGGATAGTTTCCCAAGCTGCAGGTCTGCATGGAACCAAATATGGTGCTACATTTAGGACAGTGATATCGAAGCAACGATTTATGCTACTGATGAAACTTGCGAGTAACATCTGTTCGCAGTTTAAAGTACCGCTCCCAAACCTAACCAGCCGTTGACTACAAATTATTAATCTGCTCGAATGTATGATTTTTTTGTTTTAAATTTTCAAATGATACCCAGGAAAGTTTGGAGCTACATCAAAAATATCGTTTTTTAACTCGAACCAATAGTTCGTTCATCATGTCCCTGTTTTGTAGTAGATTATCCAGAACTAGATGCACAATTCTATCCAATAATACCGACCTGGGGAAAATGAAATGGCAAGTGGACGAGGGGTACTTGCTGCTTGCTACAAATAAGATGACACAACAATGAAGTCCAATATCGAACACATTTTTTATTATCTAAATGATAGCATTATCATATCGACTATGTCCATACATACATATATGATACAACATTAAAAACAGTTACAGCAATAAATTATCTATTAGTTACATACTAATTCCACAGAAACCAATTTTTTTTGCTTCTCTTTAATCCAGCAATTCGACGGGCTTTGAGAACAGTGAAAAGTTAATGCCCTCTGGAGTGGTGTAACTTTTGTTATTGAGATTTAAACAGAGTTCTGCCTTAAGATATGTTTTTGTCTACGCGCGTTTTCGGTTCAGTTTAAAGCCTAACTACAAAATGACAAATAAGTCTAGCGGTAGGGATCGCATCTAAACCAATTTCTACCTCTAACCGGGCTACTCTGGTGATGCGTCTGCCGGAATGTTCATTTTTTGTAATATGTTCTTTTACGTGTTTGAAAATCTCGACCATCTCGATCATTATTCTACGACTTAGGATCGAAGTTTCATCGGCGAGACCCGAACAAAATAAAACGCAACCCTTGGTAAATTACCATTAATGTTACCTTTCTACTCACAAGTTGCGCAACGCTCTCCTGTGAATGGACCTGAACACACGTGGAATGCATGGTTGAACCACACTATCACGCAAACCAAATTGATTTGCAAATGAGTGTATCCCTCGAAAACAGTCCACTTTGGGTTCAAGTAGAACATAAGGTTGACGGAAACTCGGGGGCTGCGCCTACCTGATGAACCCGAAATGGAAGGGCGAAACCGGTCATGGGCTGTCGAAGAGTTTTCAGCAAACTTGTGCAAATATCACGCATAGTTTTTCTAGGATGACACGAGACCCATAAATAGTGGCTGATTATGGTTTCCAAAACTACGGAAACTACTCGTGGGAAGTTCATAGCATTAGCTGCAGTTACAAAGTTCCCCATATCACTTTGATAGCACGTTCATTTTTACCCAATTAGTCAGCCGATCTCACTACGGTACAATCACTACAAGCAGATGAGAGACAAATCAGCGCAGGTTGTAATACGGATAAATGATCTATTAGGTTGGCAAACGATGGCATTTGGAAGAGCACGTACGAAATCCTAATTAATCTGGGTGTTTTGGAGGGTGGTGGGACGGGACAAGTGAAGACCAACTGAAATGACAAACAGTATGATGGGAGTGATTGCTAGTTACTCCCATATTTCGACAGCCCGCGACCGGTTTTCCCTTCTTCCGGCTCATCAGGTAGACGCAGTCTCCGAATTTCCATCAACCTTGTGTTCTACTTGAACCCAACCTGCACCCTGTTCGTAAGAATGTACTCATTTGGTTGTAACGGGAGATGTAACCGAACCCCAGCTAAATCTTCCTCTTAGGGCATTCTCCAACTGAATTTGTTGTACAAAGTCCGCTTCTTCTTCCACTGTGGACAATATTCGACATACAGTACGGCGTTTGGACTGAACACACTACTCATACGTCTGTATCGAAGAGTTTTCAGCAAACTCATGTGTAGTGTGTACCGTCGTTTTCCCTTTATTAGTTTGCATTGGATGCACGAACCATTTTGTTTTCAAGACGGCAGATGACATACCACATAGGCGCAGCACTGCGGTTGCATGCGATTATGCACGAAAATGACGACAATCAGTGATTGAGCTAATGTTATACGGTGTGTGATTTTTGTCAACAATCTGCCTTGCAGCAACGTCCTGTTCAGTCGGCCAAAGTGCACGGCTCAGATTATGGAGGATGAAACCCTGATTTGTATCGATCCCCAGTGGGAAAATAAGCCTTTCTGTTTGCAACTCAGGTCTCAGATGGGACAAGTTCGCAGGGTCCAGTTGGTTTGTCGGATTAATTAAAACTCTGAAAGTGCTGAGAACCGTTGAAGATGTGGGGAGGAAGCCAAAGGACCCAGTCCACCATGCACTTGATAGCCCCATTCTTTTTCAGCAGGTCTAAATCGAGTGCAACCCAATTTTATGATGGAAACTGTGGAGTACCGAATTCCAAAAAGGAGGACTACAATGACGTCGTGGATTCATGAATCGCTCATCGTCCCTTTCGGTAATATTGGTCAAAGATACAAACTGACTAAAACTTCAATTTTACTTGTGACAAAAAGCAGAGACTGCCAAACGCTCAGATGCAAAAGTTCGTCCAACGTTCTATGCTATATACTGGTAAAAATGCACTGTAGCCCATCCGGCTGGCGCATATCACACAACGTCGAATTTTTGAGGTCAAATAAAGTGTTTCAGATCTTAGCGTGAACAACTAAGCACGAAGTGCAAACGTACCGAGACAACAACAACCTCCAGTCAAGTGTTTGGGCGCTATTAGTAGCATGTTAGTATCGAGGCTTTGCGATGAATTTAATATAAATGGATAACACTACGCCCTTTTTCTAGAAGACTCTTTGAAGAAAGTTACATTTACTACTTGTGACACATGTATATGACTGAAGAGCGGGGGTATAGGACTTTTCTGATAAGCATTCTCATGTTGAAAGTATTTTTCGGTTATTGTTTATTGACTGGTGACTACTTACAGGCAGTTCGCATCGCCTATTCCGTTGCTCTCTAGACTGGACTTGTCGTCAAGTTATCATGGTCAGGTAATCGACCGAAAAAGAAGAGAACAATCAACTAGCATAGGCGCGTACAAATGTTTTTGGGGCAGAAAATTGACATACTGCGCGATAAAACACTTTGTGCTGGTCTCCTGTGGCATGGATCTGTCATCCGGTGTTCACGCTTGAACACCCCACCCAGTCGATCAGCTGTGAGATTCTAACTGCTTCTTCTAAGGTGTCTTTGTACAACTCCGTTACATGGCATTCACGGTACATTAGGTATGTAAGCAAATGAACACCTAGGGATGCACTGTTCCTGGTGGGTACATGCTGTAAGACTTGGGGCGATATAGAATTAAGAATAAACTTAATGTGGATTTGAATTCATGATATAACAGACCTTCGGTCTCACAGAGGCGGAATATTGTGCGAACTGTTCCTGCTGTTTATTCCGGCAAGCACTTGTTTACACTGTGAAATAAATATAAATGATAAGATATATAAAGTAGCTCGAAAGGGATCTTAAATTGTCTCAGCGAGGGTGCGGTGGTGAATCGATGGGAGTCGGAGGTGTTCCATATCCGATAAGAAACAAAAAGCGGTGCGAACCTCTCAGAATACAATAAGTTGACGTCTTTTTTCGGCAGCATACGACCGGTTTTGCCCTGCTTTAGGCTCCTTGGGTTGGCGCAGTCCCCGAGTTTTCGTCAACCTTACGTTCTACTTGAGACCAAATTGCATGAAATGACCGAAATACATTCATTTGCAAACAAATTTGTTTTCTTGCGACAGACTCATCCGGAAACACCACAAATGAGAGATCTAGTTGGGTTTCAGGTAAGTCTCTCGCACAAAGCCAAATTTGTGTGCAAATGAGTGTATTTTGCTAATTTACGTCGCTTTCTCCTGGATTGATATCAAAACACTTCGGAATCACTGTCCCTTCGCGTCATCAATATATCGTATGAAAAATCCCCGGGGTACCTCATTACAAAAGAGGAGGCGGAATATCTGACCGGTGTCTGGCTATCGTTTGCACGCTACTACGTCTTATCCATCCAGCCAAGGTTAAAAGATTGCGAAACGACAACTCAAAAAATTTCTACAACGAGGTCCTTCAATCTCATTATGCAGAATACCTGTTGTCTGCTTACAGTGACTTCATAATACCATGGTCCCAAAACGAACTTTGCAGCGCTACTTCTTTCAGTCTGCATTTTGTGGTAAATTTGTTTCCCCCGTAGGTTGTTGACTCTGCGCTGGGCACCAAGACTGAGCATAAGAAGGCAAATGTGTATATCAATAATAGCAGTCGGATTTTGCATTGCTGCTGAGTGTTCGGACACTACAGAATGAGAGTCTGTGTGGGCCAGAAAAGTCCTGCTTATCTCGCTTTTAAGGCTAATTGTGACGGGGTTCCGGAAACTACTAGACCAAATAGACTTCCTATAGGTACTCATATACTAGACACTCCTATGCTCCTGTAAATCACAGATTTATACGTGGTTCGTTAGGGGTCATCGTCAAGGGAACAAAACATCTGTTCCTTCCCCCTTCAGTTCCAGTGGGGGGTGGGTGTTCTAAGTTAGGCCTCGTGCAGCTAAAAGCATTTGGTTAAATAGGCATTACGTTTCCAGTGCCACGGATGAGCATTCAACTGCTTGTAATTCCCAGTAGTTCTGCACATCTCTTCCGGAGTTTTTGGCATCGGTGGCCATGGCAACTCAGTCTCTCTGTGCTATTATCGGTTGTCTGTCCTTAATTTCATAGTTCCGTTCTCCCCCGTTTTCCGTCCATTCCAAACAAAACTTTGAAAACCATAGCCCAATGGATCAAGCAATAAGTATGTCATCCCGTCCGGGCTTAGTTTAAATGTATTCTCCTACATTGTCAAAGGATCTGCCCATTGGAACTCACCAGTGAACTAGCCAGCTTGATAAAGTGAACAAACAATAAAACCAGCACAGGACTCCAGCTCTCAGATTGATTGGTACGCACCATTCTGAAGCCCTTTTCCAGTCTGACACTGAATTCAATTTGATGGACAGTAGAACACGGTCACATCCTTGTGGTCTAATTTATTGATTATTGCATGTTCTTACCAGATGGCACAAATTCACCGACAAGGTATAACAGAAGGATTTTACACAACCCCTATTGCGGTCAGCTAGATAGGACAATGGCCGTTCCGACTATCACTGAAGGACATTTTGTTAGAAGGCATGTATCCCATACATAAAAAATGATGAATCGTTCAGCTGTAACACCCTTTCGGTGCCTAGCTGCCATGCAACTCGAAGGAAGCATGAGGGCTGAGTTACTGCCAGGTTGCCCAAGCCTAGACAGGCTAAGTCGGGAGGAAGAGGTCGGGTTCGAACCACGAACCTTCCGGTTAGTAAATTCTCACTCTACTAACTTGAGCCATCTCCCCCTCATACATCTCTCTCCCATACAGTACAACGGCAAATCATTCACGGTGAATGCAGTTACCCATTATCCATCATTCATTTTCGAATGAATAGCCGAAACTTTCACTAGCAAGTTAGAAAATCCATAGTGCTCTCTCACAAACAAGTGAGGTTTTCCGAGCCAAGTGTAGGACACGCTTTAGACGATCCCTGTTGGTTCCCGCTCCTTTGGGGAAGCGCCCCCAGAGAGGCAAGAATTTTCTCACCCTTGAAGGTGATTTCTGGCGGTGGATTACCATCGAAAAATATAACCCTGTTATACAGTTCCATTCGGCTTACTGGGTTTTCGTGTCAACAGTTTTCATACAATGGTTATTTCCGTCTGATTGTTTGAGGCCATTCGTCACCACTTTTTTGGTTATTGTCGGTTACCTCTGCGGATAGATACAAAGATCTGTGACTGATCCGACTGCATCCAAATAGGTCATCAAAACAAACCAGGATTTTCGTGCTGCGCATGGCAAGCCACTTAAGCGGAGTTTTGCATTCCGACACGTGCAACCTAGACTCTTGATAAACGTGTCTAAATGTCTTGTCGATTGGAGTTTGAAAGTTTCCCTCTCCTCGAAGTAAGAGATCTCTTGACCCCAGTGCAAAGTGAATGACACGCGGACTGAAGGGAGCACGGTAGTTCGGAGAATTTCGATTGTCCAGAAAATCACCGGCATAGTGATTGTCGGCTGGATACAGGTCACTTCCGGAGAACCACCCGTATTACAATGCCGCAAACAAGTTGGGGGCAGACACGTGTTTCTATGAAATTACGGACGCAGCACATGAGTTAACGAGCTGTGTTAGTTGGTTTAGACTTCTCGCACTTACTGGTGTGTAAATGGCTAGGGAGTGTGAAGGCTACTCGTTCATAATACACAACAGTACCAGATTTCTGGAGCAATTATCTATCTTGCACTGAAAGAAACTGTTGTAAATGCTTAAGGACTTCGTTTCTTATTGATCAGCTCTCACGAAAACGGTTTTTACCCCCAAAGTTTATTCCCCATAGGAAAGCAAATATGCTATATACGTCTGGGATGGGTTCGGGCTAGCACGCTCTCCCGCGAAGGTAAGGTTTTTAAAGCCAACATTTTCAGCTTCGGAATGTAACACTCGATTTTTTAGGCCATAACTAGATTGCCCTGCAACCTTCTGCCAAAAGCCAAGCAGATTTTGAAGAATCATCTTCATCCACCAGTAAAAATCCCGGCATATAAGGACTCTTAATCTTTGGTTAAACAAGTACTATGTATTATCACCTATAGTGGCTCAGTTTCGTCCGGTTTGCCATTGCAAGACAGTGCCAAGATATGGCCGTACTTATTGTACTCTGAAAGTTCCCCACTTCACAAGCTTGCTTTCATGACCACATTTATCCTAATAGGACAAATGATACTAAAGCATTCGGAATTAAATAACGGTTAGTTGGAGGGAGTATTCAAATGCAATCAACAAACTGTCGGAACTTTTCAGATATTTAACTGATCAACGCACACATGTGCCTTCTGCTTTTACCCCGCCAGGGAGGTCTTTGGATTTGTTCGTTCAGACGAAAACCTAGGCAATGAGTTGTCAGGAAAACAGTTAGAAATTATGGAGAGTTTGTCACCTGTTGGAACGTTTTTGAAGCTTCCCCCCAGCAAATGGTCACAGAGAAAATAGTTACAAGGGTTTGGATGATATGAATCGGAAGTTATGTGACAAGGATTGAAGAACTTGAGCAGCAAAAGAAGCTGATCTAAAAGTCGATTGTGAACAGCAGAATCATAGTCGTCAGGCTAACTGACTAACCGGTTTGCACTGGTTTTCCAAACTTCTCCGTAAAACAAACTCGGTCTGTCGTGGGCTGTCGAAGACCATTCGGCAACCTTGTGGATTATGTCTATACATTTATCACGATATCTCGAATATTGTATCACCTGAAACACGGGGTGGCCTGGTGCTGCACATTCAGTTGCTAAAAAAAGTAAAGACTCAGCCGGGTTCCAGGTGAGCCTCCCGCAGAACCAAATTGGTTTGCAAATGAGTGTATTTCGCTAAACTCGATCTAGTTTTGTTCAGTAAAGCATTGTACTGGAGAAGATGTACAGTCTCAGGTAGAAAAGATTGGGAGCTACTCTTAAATTTTATTCGGTATAAGACTGAACTATCTTCACATTGTAGTCATTCCCAAGCAGGAATTCCTTTCTGCATCTGAACTGTAAAGGTTGTGATCCCCACCTGTTTTCAGATTTTATCCCATTGTAGTGCTTACATTTTGTCTCTGAGGATGACTTAGCGAAATCGTTCAAAAACCAAATTGAAATTGTCTTGTGCTGTTGAGAGTTGGCCTATACACCATACCCTAGGTTGATCTCCCAATAGGATGGTGACACAACAGGACCAATGGATGCTAGCAAACCAGGGGTCACCTCAAATTCAGCTATCAGTAGGCAATTTTCGGACCTGCAATTTAGGCAGCTTACAGGATGGAAATATCAGAAAGCTCATGAATCAAACATCTGTCATCGGTGTTTATAATACATAAAGAATTTCAACTATCAGTAGATTTGTGGTTTCACACAAAGTTGTGTGAAGTTGCTGAGGAGTCTTGCAGTAGCCGTACTGGATGTTTCAAAAGGGGCTTTTCCATCAGTTGCTAATATACCAGACGAATCACACAAGTAGACTCATGGACATGACGAGTAAGCTCAGATGATGGTAAGATCCATCGAAAAATTGGTGTGTGGTTTAAGCAAAACGCTGGCCTTCTTCCTGTCCGAGTACATTTGTACTGTTAGTCAGGATTTCACCCCTCAGACTTTTTTCGGATTGAATGACAGTCACGCACTTAAAGGACGCAACAACTAGGAGGTTTGCCACGGCCAAGACGGAGACAGTGTACTCCAGGTGCGGACAGTCACTGGTGGATTGGTCCAACCTTTCTGTTGGTACACACTCGTGCCCACACATTAGCCACAAAACGGCTAATGTCTCGGCACAAGACGAGGATCTACCAATCAAAACTGGAATTCGTTCGGTCAAAATTGAAGACTGAATGAAATTTGGAAGTTCCCAACAAATCATTTCAGTTTAAAAATGAAACAGTGACCTAAGAACATGTTTCCTATTGAGGACTAGTGTATTTTTGTATCAGAAATTCGCATGATGTGAGCAAAGTCCGATAATACTATGCCTTGGAGATTTTCCACCGTTTTGCCTAACTCCTCTCAAGGTGTTCATTGTCACTTTTCAGTGCAACATTGAACTTGAGCTTCACTCTTAGTAACGTCACGTGGTCCCATCGGAATCCCAATTCTGATTGATCGTCTGATGCTTCAGATGGTCGTGATGTAACTATTCTACCAAAGCACTCTGAGATATAAACTTGTTCAAGCTTGAGCAATTTCGTTGACTGTCTGATGCCCCGATATCTTCCAAACTACCCTGTCTGTGTCCATCGATTCATTCGCTTGTTAGGCTTTCATGAACATGTAGAATCATGAATACTTGCAGACAACCGGGACACTTTGTTCGCTTAGGCGTAGTCGTGGAATCTATTACAGTCGCTTCGTAAGTCTGGGATCCGGGTCAGTTTCCACTGCAACTAGTCATACAAACTACTGATAAATTCTAGTAAGAGTAAGCTGGGATCCGGTGTTTTTTATGTCAGGGTTAACAGATGCGGGTTTATGTTCGCTAAGCTTAATTTTTATATACTTGTCCCAAATAGGTGATGAATGCCTTGTTGATGTTGGCTCTTCCTCGCGTTCAACGACAAAAACGAAACCTGGGAAACCAAAACAATCAATGCGACTGAGAGCAGCATTAGTGTAACATTGAATTGTTGAGAACATAATTCAGGATTCTGGGTTTACTGTCGTCTATTCCAAGCAAAATTGAATGCGCACACTTAAAGCGGGCGCGAAAGTGTTCTATCTCGTTGACTCTTCCGGCTGATGGGACCCGTATACCGTAGAAGGCACGATCTAAACAACTGCAAATTACTGACAGCTCACGTTTTAAAGATGACGTGTTTTTCGTTACAGTGCCCTGAAAGTCACGCCCTTCATCTTTCACTCCCACCTTTAACCGGTCTTCTGCCCCACCTGTCAATCCAAAGGCAACTGTCATCAGCCCGTAGAACACTATCAAATTGTTGATCTGTACGTTACCGAGACCATGGTTACAGTTGCTCGGTACCAGCATATTTTCACCATGTTTGATGATATCGAACTAGGTCATAATGGCACAGTGAATTTGACTAACGATGAATCGGTTGCAACATCACCCGATTGGACGAGCAGGATAAGACGAACGGTCTATCGAGAACCAGCAGAACATAGAAAATTTCCCTGCGTGTTTGCTCCATTAATGACAGCGCACCTGGTGGAATGATGTTGAAAATCGCAGCCAAGATAATATAAGATGATTCGTCAAATTCACTTCCTGCCTGGAAGCACACGGTGGCATTACCTGTCTATTACCAATTGTTCACGCAAGTATGGAAGACATCCCTAACATTCAGCCCTTATGAATGAGTTTTCGTGATGAATACTAGCTCATTGTGATAGATTTCGCAAGGCTGAAGTACCTTCAGTCAGTTGCCTTCTCTGCGCAATGCCTTATAAATCGATTAGGTTGGAAGATCTCGGCATTATCGCCTACTGGTTGTTGATCGGGTGGCTGTTGATCTGTTCGCCGAGGTTGGAAATTGAAAAATTGAAAAGTCACCTACGAGTGGGTAAAGTTTCTGATGACCTAGTGTACTGTTGACGAATGTAAACTCAGTTATACTGAGAAGCAGTTTGCTTTTTAGCTAGCCCTTTTGTCATTGGATTTATGCATACAGTGGTTTGTCAGTCCAAATTTTTCCCGTGCTTTTTTGAAATTCTATAAACTGCTTCGAAAATAATTGACCGACGGACTCACAGCCTAGCCTGGCCTTCATTTTTGAAGTAATTCTTGATCAGTGATTCAACGTGCTTCATGAAAAGGTGGTCAGAATCATCTTCACCCATTTGGCAACTGATGCCCTACCGGAGGGAGCAGTCATCTCGAAAGGGGGGAGAAAGCTCACAAGTTGCGTGGGTTGTATTCTGAAATGTTGTCACTCAAGGATCCAGTCATCGGTGGGATCACACGAAGTTGAATTGGGTATTTGCGAGATGGTGATATAACATACCGTCAGAGTGCGAGTTCATCATGTTGCTGGTTCATTACTCATAGTCTTCAGTTACTGGACTCAAAGTCATGGGTTCGAATCTCCCATTTATCAAGCTAATAAATATAAAACACTGTGGAAGACAATAAGCAACCAAGGTTAAAGGCACAGTCCTTTTCCAGGACAAATGAAAGTAAATATGATAATTTCTAAAAGTAATAGTTCCAGATCAAATATTGTAAAGCCGCCAACTAAGGAAGCACTTTTGGATGAGTGCCAAGTCTTCTTGAGGCTAATTGATCTGGCTTATACTTTGTGGGCAGAGTTTATATTCTTGTGGATAAAGTAAGCTTCACCATTTGATTTCTTTGTAGCAGAATTCTTGATGAGTTGGTTGTACACACATGGAGAGAGGTTTAAAGAAGGAACAACAAGCAGATCATTGTACACATAAATCTGTCCCTCAGTTGCACACTGAAGTAATTAAATACTAAGCGTTTTTGGAACCAAGTCCAAAAGGTAATGTCGTGTACTGGAATCGTAAATAATCTTTTTTCTCATTGGCAACCAATTTGAGTGACTTAAGAAACTTTTTACTGGCGACTTACACCGTATTGGATCCTAACAATCAAAGAGCACCTAAAAAGTAAAACTGAAGGACGTGTTTGGTTTAAGTACTGCTTTGGGTTCGAATTATTTTTCTAGCTTAACTTTACAATGGAATCACCGGGCCAAACAGATTCTAAACCCGTATTGGCTGGATCTCCAGTATAAATGAGTGCAATGAGCGTTGCAGCTCCCAGAGTTCCTACAGCACCTAAATATAGCACGCGTAACTATTCCTTATGGGTTTTAGGCTGTTCTTTCCTTTCCTTTCTGCCCTTGCAATTGCTTGCTTCAGTTCTCCAGCATTCGATGCAGTTGGAAACAGATTTCCGGGTTGGGAAGAGTTGCGACATTCTCGTTTGCGCTTTGCATCAGCTGGCAGCTTTCCAGTTCGAGTTGTTCGGGTTCCCAATGATAATAAACTTTGGAGAGCAAGGATCACACACAAGCGTCCATGCAGACGTTAGGAATTTCTCAATGTAGTCGAGGTAATTAAATTTTATTGTACAATTTCAAAGGCTGCCTATTTATGAAAGCAACATCCCCTCCTCCATCGATTCCACAATGATAAATGAGTAATGGCACCTTTGTCAGCGATGAACGGCTCGTAATATACGATACTACATTCTCCTGAGTAGCTTCTGTGATTCAATTAACAGTCCTAAGTTTCAGGCTCCGGCACATTTTGTAGTGCCAACTGAGTGCGTCCCACAAACAGATAAGATAATGCTTTGATGCGAACATGGATGAATTCCTTGCGTATGTTCTCGACGCTTCGATGGCAAACTGCTGCATAGTCACCACATGAAACCCGAGCTAAAGTTCATTGCTTTCCAATACAGTCTACTCACATTAACTGGAAGTAGTGAGGATATCCGCCAAAACAGAGTCTGCCCAAGCCCCGGCTACTTTCCCTTCCAAGCAACAGTATTTCATTTAAGCAGTCGAAAATCTAAAACAAAACTCGCAACAATCAACAACTAAGAAGTGACTGCTACAGCAACTGAAGATTGGTGTGCATTGTGCGCGCGCAAGTTTCGATATCCTCGGTGGTTGTAGCATACGATGTGTAAGTGTGCAATGCTCTATTTTCGAAGCCTCCTCCAGCTGTTCCCGTTCAGAGGACTGGATAACCGAGCAAATCGTTAAGTTAAACTAACAGCTGAACAACCCTTGACTTATGTAAATAGTTTTTAGGGATATCAGTTGTCTCTGTGAATTCCAGAGTATTCTTTGTTTATTCGAGCCCGTCCGATATACACTTCTCGCTCAATCGACAGCAAACGCAACGTGTTAATTGCGACCAAACTGCCCAGTTCAGCAAACAAACAAACGACCATGTATGCTGGTGGTTGATCCGATGGCATTTGATCTGTTTGCCTAGATTAGCTTGCAAACGTTTCGTCCCCTGTCGGGGAGACATCAGCAGTGCGAAGTTGAGTGGGTGCTCCCTCCATATCTAGTTGCGTTTATATAGGTTTTGAAGATTATCTCACATCCCGTCATGCTATTGCCTAGTTGAAATTTACCTTCGGTTGTGCTATTGTTGGACCGATCGTGATTTTTGTTGCGTTGTGGTCTGTATACCTCTTGTTCCATTGGTTTGTTGGATGACTGCTATGGGGTGCTTCAGGTCCGTTTGCGATTGGTCGGTTCCTGGTTTGTGATGCGACGCTTCGTTTCTTCCTTGAATATGGTTGGTTGTGACGGCGACTTCTGTTTTTGGTAACCTAGTAGTAACCTTAGTACAGTACTAGTAAACTTACAGTGATCAACACACCCTTTGGGTTATTCTGATACAATTTCCTTCACTTTGGTCTGAACGTTCCACCAGCTGTATTTCAGCAAGTTATGAATACTATTGCAAAAGATTTGGAGGGTGTTGAGACGTACCAAGAGGACGTCATTGTGCACGCTGCTGACAAAGCTAACCATGATAGGCGTTTGTTGTCTTTACTGAAGCGAGTTTCTGATTCCAATGTAGCTATTCATCTTGATAAATGAAGTTTTGCTGTCCCATCATTTTCATGCCTTGGCTACATCGTGGATGGCAGCGGTTTTGGACCTGATTCAAAACGTCTACTCTAGCCCCTTTTGTAAATGGGCCATCACCAACCAATCTACAAGAACTGCGTTCAGTTCTAGGAGCACTCCAGTATCACCCCGTTTCATTCCTAATTTCGTCAAACATGCAAATCGTCTGTTTGATGTCATATCATCCAATCAGTTTTCGTGGCCCTCCAACCATGAGAAGACGTTGCATACACTGCTTGGTTATCTTCAGACTTCAGCCGTTTTGAAGCCATGTTCCGCCAAACATCATTTGACCATCAGTACTGATGGTTCTTCCACTGGAATAGGAGCAGTCCTTGAACAGTGTGGTAGACCAATGATCTGCATTTCCCGTCGACTTTCAAAAGCCAAACGTGGATATTCTCAGATTCAACGAGAAGCAATTGCTCTATATTGGGCTGTCAAACGGCTTCATAAATATCTTTTTGAATCGAACTTTACCATTGCTACTGATCACGAGGCTTTGAAGTTCTTGTATCATCCAACAATGTCTCTGGCGAAGTCATCTGCCGCTATGGTACAACGTGGGTTATTGCACTGA
>NW_008751697.1:225872-229307 GCF_000715545.1 Opisthorchis viverrini | reverse complement strand
TGTCCGAACACTTAAGTCTGCCATTATTTCACTCTCTCCTACTACTTTTGTGGAATTGGACCGTGGGATTGATAATTTTCCAATGCAATACAGGAACGCCGTTCATTCCGTTACTGGGAAGAGTCTTGCGCTTCTATTTAAACCACGTTCGTTGCGTACAAGTCTTGACTGTGCCAAAACGGCTGATGTTACATTTTTCAAGGGTAATGATTTACGACCCGCTACAGAAATGGTACTTTCATCAAATGGCAAACGGATGATCACAATTCTCGATTTGGATGATCTCTCTTGCCATCGGAGACACATTGCCAGGTTGAGTTCAATACAAGAGGTCAGTTTGTTAACGGCACTCCTGCTGTTTCAAATAATAATGAACCCTTTGTAGATGATCTTATGGTATCCGAACAAAACGTTGTATCTGAGGAACGCACTGCCTGTGAAGAGCTTGAAGTTTCCATTCCGAGAAGATCCGAAAGATTGCGCTCAGGACCACCACTGGACTTTAAACATCCCTAAGCTCTTTCAAGGTGTGGCGGATGTGATGAACTTAACTGATACTCTATTCATTGCTCCATCCATTATTCTCTTGTTTTAATATCCAATATGCTGTACATATTCGCCAGTTCGAATTCATACGTGCTGGTTGTTGCGCTGCGCTGAATTCTGGATTTCTAGTTCGTCTAGTTATTCCAATATACGTACGAAACTTAAGTTTCACAAGTTTCTTCGCTTCAGCCTGGTTGTCTATTTTGTTTTAGTTTGTCCGCCTCTGCGTTCTGTAGTTTGTAATTCTTTTGCTTGTAGTGGTTGATAGACTGGGTCGATTTGTATGTGTTTCTTGTGGCTTTTTCAGTAGAATGCCATGCTTTTATGAATTTACGTTCTTTCTTTGTTCTCGGTTGAGCCAATATGTGAACGATGCGCTCTAGTAGAATTTGCGTTCACCTTGATCTTCGTGTACGGGGACGAGTAAAAATTGATGAAGCCTTTTTTGTTGCAAGTTTGTTTTCATGTATCCTGGTAGGGAGCTTCCTTTCTGTTCGTCTCAAGTAGTGTTTGTGGCCAACGACAAAACCCCCTGCTTAAAGGACCAACTGCAAGACAGCAATAGCTAGAGCAAGGTCTATAGAATAGTATAAACATTTTAGGAAACAAGTTACCACGCATACTGAGACCGTTAGTTGAAAGACCAGAAGAATGCATGTCAAACGATTATGCGTCGGCCAAGCTAGTAGAAATAACTCCGCCGATTCAGAATAAGATCCAGCGAGCACAGGTTAATGGGTTTTTGAGGCCACTTAACTATCCCATCACGATAAATTTCAGCCTGCTCACTGGAGTCCATCACAATGGAGTACAAAAGCTGTGAGATGTGTCCCCTGTTATGTGGAGGTTTGTCCGCATTCTGGAGATCATAACGCAATCCGAAGCTGGTTAGCGTTCATCTATCTAGGACTGGCGTAGTTAAATACAAACAACAGAGCAGCAGGCTTGGGTATACATAGCAAAATCAACACATGGCATGCACCTGCTATTATTGTTTACTTGCTATCCCCGCATCGATTTTAACTTGGTCACAGCGACAGACTGCGGTCTGACACGCGATAAAACACATGGACTGCATCAAAGGTACTTACACACACGCATTTACTTGTTTGCTTCAAAGGCTCCATTAGAACCAGTAACACTGTTTGCTATTCCTAATAACTCCAAAAGTTCTCCCCGGAGCACCTGGTTGGGCTGATCAAATATGCTAGTGCTGAAGTATTATGGTAACATGAATGTAGGTCATGTCATCTATAGATGTTTTCAGCGATCAGTTGGTAATCATTTCAGGTGTTAATCATGAAACCCCCCGCTATTATCCGTGACCAAATACTCAACCTGAATAATACTGTTATCTGCCATACAAAACTCTTCACCAAGGCGGCCTGGATAGCATTCCTAATTTTCCGTCAACCTACGCTGTGGAATACACACTAACTCAAGCGCGCTCTAGTAACCCTTTTTTGCCCCTTATCCCGGTTCCAATTGTCCGCACACTGCTCTCAGCTGCAAAACCTTTACAAGTGCAGCAAAATTATCTACGCCAAAATGTTGTATTTTGTCGCCTGTGTGCTCAAACCAAAAACCGTTTTGGTATACGTTCATAATTTTGCAGCTCACCAAATTTCATTGTTCACTGAAGCAACCATGGCCCGCCGCTGGCTATTCGCACAATGAAATTGATTTCTCGAAATCTACGGCATTTTTAGACTTGCCACTTCATAGTGTAGAATGTCTATGTATAACGTATATGCTCCTTTATTATTGAAAATCCTTTACTATGGCGATTTGTTTAAGTGAACGAAATCTCCGGGTCAATAAACACCGCCGAATGTGAATACGTTACCTGATGATAAAAAATCGCGAAATGTGAAAAAGGTTGACTCACATACAATAAACGTAACTTTCAGGCATTTTTCCACCGAAACAGATTTCCTCAACGTTCTAGAATCTAAATGTCATTTGGAGATGCAGCATATGCGTAGGCGCATTCGTGCAAACAAATTTTGATCGATGATTCTTTGTTGCCAGTAAAAATTCCGTAGTCCACGCTAATTATTTGCTAAACATCGTGCACGTTGGCTGGCAAATTAAAGAGTTTTTCATTATAGGTTCCGAATTATGCTAGAAAGACCTCGTGGTTCATCGATCTCAACCGACGCACACGACTAACATGCGGCTAGGGGTACGCGATGCCTAACTAACTGGCCACGTAGAGCCTACGTCGATAATACCAGACAGTTGAACGATCTTAACCGACGCACACCACTAACATGTGGCCAGGGGTACACGATGCCTAAATAACTACAGAGAGAACAAATACAGAGAACAGGTGCACGCAGGGGAGCCACATCGCTTGATAGAAGGGGGATGTGCGTTCTGCAGCACAGGTGTCGACAGTCTGAGAGCATCTGGGTTTTTGCACCACAAACTATAAATTAGTTTACGTGGCTCGACCTCACCTTGTTTTTTCCGACACTTTCATACGGCAGCCGCGGCGGTCGCGGGCCTAAGTGCCTCAAAACGAGAGAGCATGCATATGTCGCCATTCGACAGACTTCGTTTAGAACGTGGGCGTCACCTTCCAGGATTTGCCGGCTGTCGCATTGGTACGACGTGTGCATCTCAAACTTCCCCATGAGCCAATCTGCGTGCCGGGACACCTTTTGAATGGCATGCTCCAACGTATCGGAGTGGTGCACTTGATCTTTAAGGCGCCCGGTTGCATTCTCCAGTCGGTTGTTGGTCACACTACCGAAATGAACCATTCCGAACTGTGCGTGTATGACCCATTTTCGGGTGATGTACAACCAGCGAGCCGTAAGATAGGAGAGAAAACGGGGGTCGGTTCGGCGCAGAAGCTGTAGATCTTGTCGGAATCTGTGTGCT
>NW_008751697.1:216099-223986 GCF_000715545.1 Opisthorchis viverrini | reverse complement strand
TGCTCGGAACGGACTGATCTCGAAATACAGAGAACAGGTGTACGCAGGGGAGCCACATCGCCTGATAGAAAGGGCATGTGCATTCTCCGGCACAGGTGTCGACAGTCTGGGAGCATCTGGGTGTTTGTGCCACAAACTATAAGCTAGTTTACGGAGCTCGACCTCACCTTGTTTGTTCCGACACTTTCATACGGCAGACGCGGCGGTCGCGGACCCAAGTGCCTCAAAACGAGAGAGCATGCACATGTCGTCATTCGACGGACTACGTTTAGAACGTAGGCGTCACCCTCCAGGATTTGCCGCCTGGGGATCGGTTCGGCGCAGAAGCTGTAGATCTTGTCGGAATCTGTGTGCTTGTAATATGACGAACATACAACCTACTGTACAGCATTGTCCAGGCGAGCCATGCTGTGAAATATGTGCCGGCTGTTCGCAGAATGTGTCTATGACCAAAAAGTACATGGATATTAAATGATATATACGTGCTTCCTGATGCCTTTGCGGACATGAAAGTAGCAAAGCATAATGTCGCAGCTGAACACGACTCTTGCCGCACGCATTTGCGCCGCCAACTTGTCCATTACAAAGGTCCTGACCGGATGCGCTTCGCCCATTATTTCTTTGAATAAACAGAACAGTTTACGCATGGGAGCAAACTGCTCGCTCTCTACGAACGCATATATTACCGGACGCCCGATTCCCATGCCGTCCGTTATCAAGAATGTGTATAGTCTATACCTAAATGTCGAATATTAGATGCTTTAAAAAAACTTACCCAAGGCGGTTTTGTTGCATGTGTCCCGTCCACATTTACTACATCGGGAAAGCGTCGGAATAACGCTATCTGCTGCCATCGGGAGAAACATATGTGGCTATAGTGACTTTCCTCTCTCTGACACACAAGGACGCGTCCGGTCTCCCGAAGTTTTGCCAGAACCGAAGGCATATCATCTGCTACATTAAAACCCAACCATTAGGCACCTACTCAACATAGCCGGTCGACGCTCATGGGGGTAGTATATTATATTCTTGGTTGTAAGAATATTTCCGAATTCATTCGCCACAAACTGCCGCACCGCACTTGACGGCGTTCCATATCTCAGCCTGGCATGTCTTACTAGCTTCTTCTGATTCCACGGCTTTTCGTTGGTATTAGAGGGCGCCTGCTGCATTTGTAGTACACCCATTCGTAACGCAAAATAGTGTTAGTGCTTCGATTACTTGATGAACGCACAAATATCGCTAAGTTATCCTTCGAGTATTCATTTAAGGTCTTCTCAAATGCCGTGAAGGATTAAAACGATACACCCACAAATTTCTCAGAGAAAGCCACTTCCGAAGCCATAGCAGACAAAATTTCAAATCCGAATGTGCGCCAATAATTTTCAGAAGAGATCGAATAAAACAAATCGCAAAAAAATGACGGCAGATGAGGGGGGTTTTCAGTCTACGCGTATATGCAAAGAAGTGCAACATTTTGACTTTAAAGTTTTTGTTTCGCCCGCAGGAATTTTGCAGAAAAATGCATTGTGCGTCTAGCCGCTGGCCCCCTTACCCCCTCTTGAGTTTTCAAACTACCGGTGGCCGCCTTGCTAACCAGTTTTGCTTAGGTTGTGAGAGCATGAAGCATCATTGTCGGTGCGAATTGCAGGTTCTGTGAAGGCCTGTTTTTTGAATGTTTGTTTTCAGTATTCCTGTTTGGTACTGAACAATTTCTCAGCAAAGTTTGCCTTCAAAATTGGACCGTCAGTGACTTCGCAGCCAGAGTGAGAATGACGGTCAGCTGCGAGATTTGTAATGATACCTGTATGAAATTTTATTCAAAGCAGAATTTTACGCATTTAAAGCAGTATAGTCTATGTGATAATGGGCCCCCTGCTGTGCTGGTTTTGCTGGGTTCTCGGACGCTCCTATCTTCCAAACCCCAGGAATATTGGATATCTAAGTAGATTTTAACTTTTGTTCCTCGGTAGACACCTTGTATGGATTCGCTGCAAAAAGGGATAAAAATCAGCACAATTTCCTTCCTTTATGAAGCATTCTGAGGAGTTTCATGCGAGCACACTAAAATAACAACATCTGATCGCTGCAGTTTGTCTGCATGTAGTAATGGCGCAAGATGCGGAGAGTTTTTGATGGTCGAAGCAGTACCGATGCTCCGAAAAAGTCTATGTAAAGAGCAGTGAATTCCGACCATAGACGTTTATGAACTCCTTCTTGCCAGCAAATTGGCCCGGTTATACCATTTAGCTGGATCGTTTAGGCCAATCCTCAGAAGAACAACTCAACCACGGTTTGAGCAAAAAACTTTTAAATATGACGGTATTTATTCGGAACCTTGAAGTGTCCGACAATAGCAGTTTTGTTAAAATTTGTTTAGGCCTACTCAGGTTTTGAGCTTGAGGGCGAAATTTGATCTTATAATGTCCATCAGGCTTAGGCATGATATTCCCGGGTAGACGGCGGGATATTTTGGAGAGAGGTTGGTTTCTCTACGTGTTTACTCCAGTTTTGGATTTGGAAATACCTTGAATAAGTATATGAGCAATAATCGCGTCATCATTGTGCGCGCCAATGAAGTGTGGAGCAGCCGTTGGCCACCTGTTTGGGAAAACGTTTCCCGTCGTTGCAACAGGCTCACCGGCAGACAAGCCAAAGAATTCGTCGCGGCCTGTGCGATTTTATTAGGAGTTCTTTGTGATGGTCGAAGCACGCTATATCAGGTGCACGGCAACGTTTTAACGTCACCGGGGTCCTTAATTCAGCACGTTGTGTGTCTGAGGAGCGGAAGCCTTTTGGTATATAAGCGGATGCTGTGAATAACAAAAATGTTGGTATCTAAACACACTCACGTTAGCTGATCGGTTCTAAGCGTGGTGCCGCCAGTTGTTGAAACAGTCACTGCGATTGAGCATGAGACGGTTACAAGATACAATAGAGACGACGAAACTTCCGATTTTGTTAAACTAAAATAAGGCGGTATAGGAAAGCCAATGGGTAATTAAGTTACAATTTAGCACCATTAATGAGCAGGCTAGATACGAATGACCCGCTTACTCACCAGATCTCCACTACTACTACATCCGTTAGCGCACGTTTGTGTGGTCCTCGGATCCTTGAGCTCAGGTCAATATAACTGGATCCTACGATTGCCTGGCATACACTCCTCTTTAGCCTTAACTTCTCTGCGTCCAATTAAGAATACTGTTGCTGAATCCCGTTTTCAAATAGTCGATGTACACAGGACTCCCTCATTATCGCCAATGGAACTAAGTGACCAAGTATTCAGTTTACCAGTATAGCAGCAAGACTCCAGCTTCGAGGTGGACACTAATTGGGAATTATGGACAAGAGGATTTATCAAGCGCTTGCTCGGTTAGCCATTACAGCCTTTTTTAATTGTGTTTTCAATGATATTGTACAAGATGTGCACGAGTTTTAATCGATTATACACTTCACAAACCCGGTCGAGTGAAATTGGCTTCCTAAAAACGTAAACCGAGGTGACAAATAATACGTTGTACTGATGCGACCGTTACACATAAGCGTGATTCGCCAGAAGTGGTTGTGTTTTCAGGCCTGGGCTTGGCAGCGGACGATATGTAGTGGTATAAAGGGCAATCTCTGTTGGATTCGTCTGTAACGTATAGTTGGGGCCTTTTAACCAGCTATTTGCATGGGTATGGGCACGGCGGTTACTACAGATGGTCAAGATGAGCAACACCACAAGCACGTTTTGGTAAGATAGGCGGTCGCTGTCCATTGGATTAGGCCACCGTGCATAGATATGGCCTCAAAATCAGCATCACACATTGACACGATAAGCAGTCCAGATGAGTATCAACGACTACCGTTATCATGGTGATCGGCAATGGATGCCTTTAGCTACCATAACTATATTTGCGCTTTATGACGCATTCCACTTACGAGGCATCATATTCCTCAGAGGAATAGTATCATTTATTGGTACTGTACTTGTAGCTATCCACGGACGAGTTATGCATATCAGGGAAGGAGAGGCATCGACAGAGATGGCGCTCGCATCGCCACTGCACAATTCATGCAGTTGTCTAACACTTGTGCCTAATGGAAGGTGTGCTCCGCAGGAAAGTGCGTTGTGCCGAAGTTCGCTTAACAAACTCATCTTATTTGTTAAACCTGAGGAGTATAAAGCAAACAAATATCACTGACCGGATAAAATTTGCATAGGATATTCCGTAGATGTATTCTCATTCTTAAGGAACACTGAAGAAGTTCGAAATATGCTAAAGTGCGAATTAGCGATTTATCTCCCGTAAACCGGCAACAAAATATGGGTCAGGGATGGTCCGTGACCTCATAAAGGAAATGCTATGAGGAGCACATCACCGAAAGGTGCAAACGGGTTAGACTAACTCCCCGTAAAAGTCGCAATTTCGAAAACCCCGTCTCTCGGGGAAAATAATTTGGGTGTGATTCTAGGAAGCGGCTGCTAACTTTGTTTGTGCGCAAATGCAGTTTAGTTGAGCGCGCTTCCTGGATTGTACACAACTAACCAATCACGTGCATGAAGCGCATGCCTCTTGATGGGAGTCGATTCATGCACAAACCAAACTGAAGCAAATGATTGGATGGTCGTATTCACGTGATCCGCACCAGAGCATACGCCTACCACATATGAGGCCTACCCGCTTACCAAAGCTTTGCATCAATGGCCACCTGTGGCTTCGTGGCCGAGCGAGGTAAGCCTGGGGGCGGGCCTGCTGGTTCGTGTTTCAAGCCCGGCCAGCGTCACCCGACCTGTTTTCGACTTTCCCCATTAACACGCTTCTTCGTAAGGTGCTACCGCTTTTTATGAGTCATATATAGCATAAAAATATGATAAACTAAGATGAAGGCAGCCTAATGTTTTGAGTGCAAAAAGTCTCAAGTATGCGTACATATCCATGACTATAGTTAAGTTTGATTCGCTATCTCCAAATACACAAACGTCAAGTTCCTGCCAATTTTTTATTGGAAGAAGTGATGTGGGCAGTCAGAAGAAGGTTGTGTGAAGAAAGGCGTGTGGATGGATACGTTAAGGCACGTGGATGCGTTCAGTGGTGTTAAGACTTCTTATTTTATAAACGTCCTATTGCACATATCACGTGAAGAAACAGAGGTCTCCTGAAATAAATTATTTGAAATTTTTCATGCTATTTTCTCGCTTGCATGGAGAGTCCATCTTTCCCTGGTTTATGCGCCTCGACCATTTAACTCGTTCTCTTCTTGGTTTGTGCACAAATGCAATTTGAATGCGCGTGCTTCCTGGCTTGTACACAGCTAACCAATCAGAATGCTGGCTTGTGCATGAATCACATGCCCCTCCTGATTGTGCCACGGAATGGGTTAGCCCGAATCGATGGTGGTCGGTGACCATGGAAGTTGACTTACCTATACAACATGTTACGAGCAGCATATCACTGAAACGCGCAAGCGGCTTAGACTAATTCCACAAAAAATTAGCATCCTCGAAAAGTCACCGTTATAACGCAAAGAATCTCATTGAGTGGTGAGTAGGTTACTGGGCGCTGACCATATTTTGTCCTCGAGCTTATGAATGACATTGAGAGATGGTGCGGTCAAACAAACGAGACAATAAGTACCACTGCGAGGCCTCGTCTGCTGAAAGGTAAGCCCCAATTATAAGAAAAGCCATAAAACGTAAGATCCCGACTTCGAATAATATTAGATCCGGCAGACGGATGGACATGGGCCAGGGTGATCAGAGAAAAACCCCAGGAGCAAGTTCCAAAATGGGACGGAAAAAAGAATAATAGATAATATATGATCGCATGAAAATGCAGCAGGATGTGAAATTGAGGTCTTTCTAAGTTTGGCAGCCATTTCAGAGAAAACGAGGCACCGAGGAAGGGGTAAGTTTGCAGGTGATCTGGACACCATAATCTCCATGGCAGTTTCGCGGTGGGTGCTTAGAAGTAAGCGGAGATTACATAAGCACTTGGCTTCTCAAAACTAATATGTGCCGTTTAGGACTTGAGTGGGTGTTTCCTGGTTTAGAATCGATAGCTGTAGTGATAACTCACTCTATGGAAAGATCGTAGGGCTGCAGGATTTTTGTCAGCCAGCAGGATGCCATTTGTGATCAGCGGGCGGAATGATGGGGGCCTACATAAGGAAGCTGCAAAAGGCATAGGCGTAAGGAGCGACTCTCAGAGATGGTGTGAAACAAAGTGGAAGCTTCCTCTTAGACCCACACATTACAGTACCTGAAAAGACTGGCTGTGTGTTTGGTCACAAATTTTCGAGATTCCCAAACGACCCAATATTGTGCCATGCAACAAAACATGGAAATATTTCGGGCACTCAGAGTAGGAGCAACCAAATTATTTCGTTGAAAATGTTAGTCAACATATCAGTGAAATCGCAAGTTAAGCTGGCTGAAGAGGGACGGGTGGGCGGTTTCGATTTCGTGAAGAGTGTTATATCGTTCAAGACAATATACGGTTGTAGAGACTGACTGATGATCTTTTCGGGAAATTAGAGGGCTGGACTTTTGGCCTGATGGCTTATTGTTAATAAAGTTTCGCCTATCTCACCCTTGTAGATGAGACGTATAATTGATTGCCTCCGATAGGACGTTGAGCCTGCGGAAACGAAAACGAGCTTGGTATACAATATTGGGGCGGAGGACTGGGAGAGCATCCATCACGGATTGCACGGTGGATGTAGAGATGGGTCAGGGTGGCTAAAACGTGAGAGATTTCCTACAACATATGCAGCTAATTTAACAGCGTCGGGAGAAAAATAAGAAAGTGAGTTTCAGTTGCTTGATGTAAGTTAGAGGATTTGCACGGATAGTGTGAGTACATTTTGGTGCTATGCAGCGGAAATATCGAAAGCTTCAGAATGATTGAATTTATCTCCTCACCGCGGGTCGCTGAGGTATGGGATGAGTTTTCCCATTCGTTTTGACTACAAATATAATAACAACACCATAGGAAATGTTCGGGCTATCTTTTCGTTGTCGTTTGGTGGGAGTGGACCGCTAGAATGCCTTCACGATTGAGTTCAATATGGATTGTCATATGGGGGTTCGAATTCTGATACCCAGGGCGCGTTTTTCTGTTAACGGTGGACCGAACGAACTCATGGCATTACTGGTTGTGAAGATGGCTGGGGACCCAATTTTTCGCACGAGATTGGCAGGATTCCCCGGCCCAGGTGTTTAATCGACGCACATGTTCTCCAAGAGTAGGCCTCTGGGCGCAACGGCCAAATCAACGAAGGTGGCACCGACTGAATGCAGCCTAACAACATCAGCAAGCTGATTGGTGGGTTTAGCTGTTCAGTACTTGATACACGGATGCACAGAAGTGTCCCAACATTAAAATATTGAAAAGATGAATGCTTACGTGTACCAAGGGTCATCTAGAAGTTAGGCTGAGAAAGTCTTCATCAGTGGCATAGCTTTTGTGCCTCGGCATAGTAGATAGCAGATTTTGAACTGCTGCCAGAAATCCCAAACCTCAGAAGTGGTTTCGAGACTTCTGCCGTGCAGACTTCTCGGGAATGCGCATCTTCCTTGAACAAGTCACACTGAGACCAGCTCCGGTGGAAGAACTATATAGGACCATTGTACAGAAAGTCCACGAGGCTGACGCGACATTCGTCCCAGGAAAACCGGCACGCACTCGGATGAACCGCAGGCTGCCAAAAAGGGTTCGGCGACTTCTGGAAAAAAGATCCCAACTCTTTTTCAAAAAGTTGACCACAGGGGCCACAGAAAATGAGCTGGAATTTCGTAAAATGCGGAATCGCTGTAAGTCGGAAATCCGCCAATGGAACCTACGAAATCAAGCCACCATTCTGGACCTCGCTCGAAAAAACAAAAACGTACTGTTCAAG